>NW_028230485.1:0-179176 GCF_043228905.1 Azolla caroliniana | reverse complement strand
AGGAGGGAGTTGAGAAGAGCCGGTGAGTAAATTAAAATGGTCATACCTGGCTCGTGTGATATCGGATTTCTGTGTTCAAACATGCAAATCGAAGCTAACAAGGCTAGCTATGATATAGAATTAAAAAATCGAGATTTTGAAACTCAGGTCGAGAGACATGAGGAAATTAGCATATTTGAGGAGGGAGTTGAGAAGAGCCCGTGAGTAAATTAAAATGGTCATACCTGGCTCGTGTGATATCGGATTTCTGTGTTCAAACATGCAAATCGAAGCTCACAAGGCTAGCTATGATATAGAATTAAAAAATCGAGATTTTGAAACTCAGGTCGAGAGACATGAGGAAATTAGCATGTTGGAGGAGGGAGTTGAGAAGAGCGAGTGAGTAAATTAAAATGGTCATACCTGGCTCGTGTGATATCGGATTTCTGTGTTCAAACATGCGAATTGAAACTAAGAACGCTAGCTATGATATAGAATTAAAAAATCGAGATTTTGAAACTCAGGTCGAGAGACATGAGGAAATTAGCATATTTGAGGAGGGAGTTCAGGAGAGCCAGTGAGTAAATTAAAATGGTCATACCTAGCTCGTGTGATATCGGATTTCTGTGTTCAAACATGCAAATCGAAACTAACAAGGCTAGCTATGATATAGACTTAAAAAATCGTGATTTTGAAACTCAGGTCGAGAGACATGAGGAAATTAGCATGCTGGAGGAGGGAGTTGAGAAGAGCGAGGGAGTAAATTAAAATGGTCATACCTAGCTCGTGTGATATCGGATTTCTGTGTTCAAACATGCGAATTGAAACTAAGAACGCTAGGTATGATATAGAATTAAAAAATCGAGATTTTGAAACTCAGATCGAGAGACATGCGGAAATTAGCATATTTGAGGAGGGAGTTGAGAAGAGCGAGTGAGTAAATTAAAATGGTCATACCTGGCTCGTGTGATATCGGATTTCTGTGTTCAAACATGCGAATCGAAGCTAACAAGGCTAGCTATGATATAGAATTAAAAAATCGTGATTTTGAAACTCAGGTCGAGAGACATGAGGAAATTAACATATTTGAGGAGGGAGTTGAGAAGAGCGAGTGAGTAAATTAAAATGGTCATACCTGGCTCGTGTGATATTGGATTTCTGTGTTCAAACATGCGAATCGAAGTTAACAAGGCTAGCTATGATATAGAATTAAAAAATCAAGATTTTGAAACTGACGTCGAAAGACATGAGGAAATTAGCATATTTGAAGAGGGAGTTGAGAAGAGCGAGTGAGTAAATTAAAATGGTCATACCTGGCTCGTGTGATATCGGATTTCTGTGTTCAAACATGCGAATTGAAACTAACAAGGCTAGCTATGATATAGAATTAAAAAATCGTGATTTTGAAACTCAGGTCGAGAGATATGAGGAAATTAGCATATTTGAGGAGGGAGTTGAGAAGAGCCAGTGAGTAAATTAAAATGGTCATACCTGGCTCGTGTGATATCGGATTTCTGTGTTCAAACATGTAAATCGAAGCTAACAAGGCTAGCTATGATATAGAATTAAAAAATCGAGATTTTGAAACTCAGGTCGAGAGACATGAAGAAATTAGCATATTTGAGGAGGGAGTTGAGAAGAGCGTGTGAGTAAATTAAAATGGTCATACCTGGCTCGTGTGATATCGGATTTCTGTGTTCAAACATGCGAATCGAAACTAACAAGGCTAGCTATGATATAGAATTAAAAAATCGAGATTTTGAAACTCAGGTCGAGAGACATGAGGAAATTAGCATGCTGGAGGAGGGAGTTGAGAAGAGTCAGTGAGTAAATTAAAATGGTCATACCTGGCTCGTGTGATATCGGATTTCTGTGTTCAAACATGCAAATCGAAGCTAACAAGGCTAGCTATGATATAGAATTAAAAAATCGAGATTTTGAAACTCAGGTCGAGAGACATGAGGAAATTAGCATATTTGAGGAGGGAGTTGAGAAGAGCCCGTGAGTAAATTAAAATGGTCATACCTGGCTCGTGTGATATCGGATTTCTGTGTTCAAACATGCAAATCGAAGCTCACAAGGCTAGCTATGATATAGACTTAAAAAATCGTGATTTCGAAACTCAGGTCGAGAGACATGAGGAAATTAGCATGCTGGAGGAGGGAGTTGAGAAGAGCGAGTGAGTAAATTAAAATGGTCATACCTGGCTCGTGTGATATCGGATTTCTGTGTTCAAACATGCGAATCGAAACTAACAAGGCTAGCTATGATATAGAAATAAAAAATCGTGATTTTGAAACTCAGGTCGAGAGACATGAGGAAATTAGCATATTTGAGGAGGGAGTTGAGAAGAGCCAGTGAGTAAATTAAAATGGTCATACCTGGCTCGTGTGATATCGGATTTCAGTGTTCAAACATGCAAATCGAAGCTAACAAGGCTAGCTATGATATAGAATTAAAATATCGAGATTTTGAAACTCAGGTCGAGAGACATGAGGAAATTAGCATATTTGAGGAGGGAGTTGAGAAGAGCGAGTGAGTAAATTAAAATGGTCATACCTGGCTCGTGTGATATCGGATTTCTGTGTTCAAACATGCGAATCGAAACTAACAAGGCTAGCTATGATATAGAATTAAAAAATCGAGATTTTGAAACTCAGGTCGAGAGACATGAAGAAATTAGCATATTTGAGGAGGGAGTTGAGAAGAGCGAGTGAGTAAATTAAAATGGTCATACCTGGCTCGTGTGATATCGGATTTCTGTGTTCAAACATGCGAATCGAAACTAACAAGGCTAGCTATGAAATAGAATTAAAAAATCGAGATTTTGAAACTCAGGTCGAGAGACATGTAGAAATTAGCATATTTGAGGAGGGAGTTGAGAAGAGCGAGTGAGTAAATTAAAATGGTCATACCTGGCTCGTGTGATATCGGATTTCTCTGTTCAAACATGCGAATCGAAACTAACAAGGCTAGCTATGATATAGAATTAAAATATCGAGATTTTGAAACTCAGGTCGAGAGACATGAAGAAATTAGCATATTTGAGGAGGGAGTTGAGAAGAGCGTGTGAGTAAATTAAAATGGTCATACCTGGCTCGTGTGATATCGGATTTCTGTGTTCAAACATGCGAATCGAAACTAACAAGGCTAGCTATGATATAGAATTAAAAAATCGAGATTTTGAAACTCAGGTCAAGAGACATGAGGAAATTAGCATATTTGAGGAGGGAGTTGAGAAGAGCCAGTGAGTAAATTAAAATGGTCATACCTGGCTCGTGTGATATCGGATTTCTGTGTTCAAACATGCGAATCGAAGCTAACAAGGCTAGCTATGATATAGAATTAAAAAATCGAGATTTTGAAACTCAGGTCGAGAGACATGAAGAAATTAGCATATTTGAGGAGGGAGTTGAGAAGAGCCAGTGAGTAAATTAAAATGGTCATACCTGGCTCGTGTGATATCGGATTTCTGTGTTCAAACATGCAAATCGAAACTAACAAGGCTAGCTATGATATAGAATTAAAAAATCGAGATTTTGAAACTCAGGTCGAGAGATATGAGGAAATTAGCATATTTGAGGAGGGAGTTGAGAAGAGCCAGTGAGTAAATTAAAATGGTCATACCTGGCTCGTGTGATATCGGATTTCTGTGTTCAAACATGTAAATCGAAGCTAACAAGGCTAGCTATGATATAGAATTAAAAAATCGAGATTTTGAAACTCAGGTCGAGAGACATGAAGAAATTAGCATATTTGAGGAGGGAGTTGAGAAGAGCGTGTGAGTAAATTAAAATGGTCATACCTGGCTCGTGTGATATCGGATTTCTGTGTTCAAACATGCGAATCGAAACTAACAAGGCTAGCTATGATATAGAATTAAAAAATCGAGATTTTGAAACTCAGGTCCAGAGACATGAGGAAATTAGCATATTTGAGGAGGGAGTTGAGAAGAGCCAGTGAGTAAATTAAAATGGTCATACCTGGCTCGTGTGATATCGGATTTCTGTGTTCAAACATGCGAATCGAAGCTAACAAGGCTAGCTATGATATAGAATTAAAAAATCGAGATTTTGAAACTCAGGTCGAGAGACATGAAGAAATTAGCATATTTGAGGAGGGAGTTGAGAAGAGCTAGTGAGTAAATTAAAATGGTCATACCTGGCTCGTGTGATATCGGATTTCTGTGTTCAAACATGTAAATCGAAGCTAACAAGGCTAGCTATGATATAGAATTAAAAAATCGAGATTTTGAAACTCAGGTCGAGAGACATGAAGAAATTAGCATATTTGAGGAGGGAGTTGAGAAGAGCGTGTGAGTAAATTAAAATGGTCATACCTGGCTCGTGTGATATCGGATTTCTGTGTTCAAACATGCGAATCGAAACTAACAAGGCTAGCTATGATATAGAATTAAAAAATCGAGATTTTGAAACTCAGGTCGAGAGACATGAGGAAATTAGCATGCTGGAGGAGGGAGTTGAGAAGAGTCAGTGAGTAAATTAAAATGGTCATACCTGGCTCGTGTGATATCGGATTTCTGTGTTCAAACATGCAAATCGAAGCTAACAAGGCTAGCTATGATATAGAATTAAAAAATCGAGATTTTGAAACTCAGGTCGAGAGACATGAGGAAATTAGCATATTTGAGGAGGGAGTTGAGAAGAGCCGGTGAGTAAATTAAAATGGTCATACCTGGCTCGTGTGATATCGGATTTCTGTGTTCAAACATGCAAATCGAAGCTAACAAGGCTAGCTATGATATAGAATTAAAAAATCGAGATTTTGAAACTCAGGTCGAGAGACATGAGGAAATTAGCATATTTGAGGAGGGAGTTGAGAAGAGCCCGTGAGTAAATTAAAATGGTCATACCTGGCTCGTGTGATATCGGATTTCTGTGTTGAAACATGCAAATCGAAGCTCACAAGGCTAGCTATGATATAGACTTAAAAAATCGTGATTTTGAAACTCAGGTCGAGAGACATGAGGAAATTAGCATATTTGAGGAGGGAGTTGAGAAGAGCCAGTGAGTAAATTAAAATGGTCATACCTGGCTCGTGTGATATCGGATTTCTGTGTTCAAACATGCGAATCGAAACTAACAAGGCTAGCTATGATATAGAATTAAAAAATCGAGATTTTGAAACTCAGGTCGAGAGACATGAAGAAATTAGCATATTTGAGGAGGGAGTTGAGAAGAGCGTGTGAGTAAATTAAAATGGTCATACCTGGCTCGTGTGATATCGGATTTCTGTGTTCAAACATGCGAATCGAAACTAACAAGGCTAGCTATGATATAGACTTAAAAAATCGTGATTTCGAAACTGACGTCGAAAGACATGAGGAAATTAGCATGCTGGAGGAGGGAGTTGAGAAGAGCGAGTGAGTAAATTAAAATGGTCATACCTGGCTCGTGTGATATCGGATTTCTGTGTTCAAACATGCGAATCGAAACTAACAAGGCTAGCTATGATATAGAATTAAAAAATCGTGATTTTGAAACTCAGGTCGAGAGACATGAGGAAATTAGCATATTTGAGGAGGGAGTTGAGAAGAGCCCGTGAGTAAATTAAAATGGTCATACCTGGCTCGTGTGATATCGGATTTCAGTGTTCAAACATGCAAATCGAAGCTAACAAGGCTAGCTATGATATAGAATTAAAAAATCGAGATTTTGAAACTCAGGTCAAGAGACATGAGGAAATTAGCATATTTGAGGAGGGAGTTGAGAAGAGCCAGTGAGTAAATTAAAATGGTCATACCTGGCTCGTGTGATATCGGATTTCTGTGTTCAAACATGCGAATCGAAGCTAACAAGGCTAGCTATGATATAGAATTAAAAAATCGAGATTTTGAAACTCAGGTCGAGAGACATGAGGAAATTAGCATATTTGAGGAGGGAGTTGAGAAGAGCGTGTGAGTAAATTAAAATGGTCATACCTGGCTCGTGTGATATCGGATTTCTGTGTTCAAACATGCGAATCGAAACTAACAAGGCTAGCTATGATATAGACTTAAAAAATCGTGATTTCGAAACTGACGTCGAGAGACATGAGGAAATTAGCATGCTGGAGGAGGGAGTTGAGAAGAGCGACTGAGTAAATTAAAATGGTCATACCTGGCTCGTGTGATATCGGATTTCTGTGTTCAAACATGCGAATCGAAACTAACAAGGCTAGCTATGATATAGAATTAAAAAATAGTGATTTTGAAACTCAGGTCGAGAGACATGAGGAAATTAGCATATTTGAGGAGGGAGTTGAGAAGAGCGAGTGAGTAAATTAAAATGGTCATACCTGGCTCGTGTGATATCGGATTTCTGTGTTCAAACATGCGAATCGAAGCTAACAAGGCTAGCTATGATATAGAATTAAAAAATCGAGATTTTGAAACTCAGGTCGAGAGACATGAAGAAATTAGCATATTTGAGGAGGGAGTTGAGAAGAGCCAGTGAGTAAATTAAAATGGTCATACCTGGCTCGTGTGATATCGGATTTCTGTGTTCAAACATGCGAATCGAAGCTAACAAGGCTAGCTATGATATAGAATTAAAAAATCGAGATTTTGAAACTCAGGTCGAGAGACATGAAGAAATTAGCATATTTGAGGAGGGAGTTGAGAAGAGCCAGTGAGTAAATTAAAATGGTCATACCTGGCTCGTGTGATATCGGATTTCTGTGTTCAAACATGCAAATCGAAACTAACAAGGCTAGCTATGATATAGAATTAAAAAATCGAGATTTTGAAACTCAGGTCGAGAGATATGAGGAAATTAGCATATTTGAGGAGGGAGTTGAGAAGAGCCAGTGAGTAAATTAAAATGGTCATACCTGGCTCGTGTGATATCGGATTTCTGTGTTCAAACATGTAAATCGAAGCTAACAAGGCTAGCTATGATATAGAATTAAAAAATCGAGATTTTGAAACTCAGGTCGAGAGACATGAAGAAATTAGCATATTTGAGGAGGGAGTTGAGAAGAGCGTGTGAGTAAATTAAAATGGTCATACCTGGCTCGTGTGATATCGGATTTCTGTGTTCAAACATGCGAATCGAAACTAACAAGGCTAGCTATGATATAGAATTAAAAAATCGAGATTTTGAAACTCAGGTCAAGAGACATGAGGAAATTAGCATATTTGAGGAGGGAGTTGAGAAGAGCCAGTGAGTAAATTAAAATGGTCATACCTGGCTCGTGTGATATCGGATTTCTGTGTTCAAACATGCGAATCGAAGCTAACAAGGCTAGCTATGATATAGAATTAAAAAATCGAGATTTTGAAACTCAGGTCGAGAGACATGAAGAAATTAGCATATTTGAGGAGGGAGTTGAGAAGAGCTAGTGAGTAAATTAAAATGGTCATACCTGGCTCGTGTGATATCGGATTTCTGTGTTCAAACATGTAAATCGAAGCTAACAAGGCTAGCTATGATATAGAATTAAAAAATCGAGATTTTGAAACTCAGGTCGAGAGACATGAAGAAATTAGCATATTTGAGGAGGGAGTTGAGAAGAGCGTGTGAGTAAATTAAAATGGTCATACCTGGCTCGTGTGATATCGGATTTCTGTGTTCAAACATGCGAATCGAAACTAACAAGGCTAGCTATGATATAGAATTAAAAAATCGAGATTTTGAAACTCAGGTCGAGAGACATGAGGAAATTAGCATGCTGGAGGAGGGAGTTGAGAAGAGTCAGTGAGTAAATTAAAATGGTCATACCTGGCTCGTGTGATATCGGATTTCTGTGTTCAAACATGCAAATCGAAGCTAACAAGGCTAGCTATGATATAGAATTAAAAAATCGAGATTTTGAAACTCAGGTCGAGAGACATGAGGAAATTAGCATATTTGAGGAGGGAGTTGAGAAGAGCCGGTGAGTAAATTAAAATGGTCATACCTGGCTCGTGTGATATCGGATTTCTGTGTTCAAACATGCAAATCGAAGCTAACAAGGCTAGCTATGATATAGAATTAAAAAATCGAGATTTTGAAACTCAGGTCGAGAGACATGAGGAAATTAGCATATTTGAGGAGGGAGTTGAGAAGAGCCCGTGAGTAAATTAAAATGGTCATACCTGGCTCGTGTGATATCGGATTTCTGTGTTCAAACATGCAAATCGAAGCTCACAAGGCTAGCTATGATATAGACTTAAAAAATCGTGATTTCGAAACTGACGTCGAAAGACATGAGGAAATTAGCATGCTGGAGGAGGGAGTTGAGAAGAGCGAGTGAGTAAATTAAAATGGTCATACCTGGCTCGTGTGATATCGGATTTCTGTGTTCAAACATGCGAATCGAAGCTAACAAGGCTAGCTATGATATAGAATTAAAAAATCGTGATTTTGAAACTCAGGTCGAGAGACATGAGGAAATTAGCATATTTGAGGAGGGAGTTGAGAAGAGCCATTGAGTAAATTAAAATGGTCATACCTGGCTCGTGTGATATCGGATTTCTGTGTTCAAACATGTAAATCGAAGCTAACAAGGCTAGCTATGATATAGAATTAAAAAATCGAGATTTTGAAACTCAGGTCGAGAGACATGAAGAAATTAGCATATTTGAGGAGGGAGTTGAGAAGAGCGTGTGAGTAAATTAAAATGGTCATACCTGGCTCGTGTGATATCGGATTTCTGTGTTCAAACATGCGAATCGAAACTAACAAGGCTAGCTATGATATAGAATTAAAAAATCGAGATTTTGAAACTCAGGTCAAGAGACATGAGGAAATTAGCATATTTGAGGAGGGAGTTGAGAAGAGCCAGTGAGTAAATTAAAATGGTCATACCTGGCTCGTGTGATATCGGATTTCTGTGTTCAAACATGCGAATCGAAGCTAACAAGGCTAGCTATGATATAGAATTAAAAAATCGAGATTTTGAAACTCAGGTCGAGAGACATGAAGAAATTAGCATATTTGAGGAGGGAGTTGAGAAGAGCGTGTGAGTAAATTAAAATGGTCATACCTGGCTCGTGTGATATCGGATTTCTGTGTTCAAACATGCGAATCGAAACTAACAAGGCTAGCTATGATATAGACTTAAAAAATCGTGATTTCGAAACTGACGTCGAAAGACATGAGGAAATTAGCATGCTGGAGGAGGGAGTTGAGAAGAGCGAGTGAGTAAATTAAAATGGTCATACCTGGCTCGTGTGATATCGGATTTCTGTGTTCAAACATGCGAATCGAAACTAACAAGGCTAGCTATGATATAGAATTAAAAAATCGAGATTTTGAAACTCAGGTCGAGAGACATGAAGAAATTAGCATATTTGAGGAGGGAGTTGAGAAGAGCGAGTGAGTAAATTAAAATGGTCATACCTGGCTCGTGTGATATCGGATTTCTGTGTTCAAACATGCGAATCGAAACTAACAAGGCTAGCTATGAAATAGAATTAAAAAATCGAGATTTTGAAACTCAGGTCGAGAGACATGAAGAAATTAGCATATTTGAGGAGGGAGTTGAGAAGAGCGAGTGAGTAAATTAAAATGGTCATACCTGGCTCGTGTGATATCGGATTTCTCTGTTCAAACATGCGAATCGAAACTAACAAGGCTAGCTATGATATAGAATTAAAAAATCGAGATTTTGAAACTCAGGTCGAGAGACATGAGGAAATTAGCATATTTGAGGAGGGAGTTGAGAAGAGCCCGTGAGTAAATTAAAATGGTCATACCTGGCTCGTGTGATATCGGATTTCTGTGTTCAAACATGCAAATCGAAGCTCACAAGGCTAGCTATGATATAGACTTAAAAAATCGTGATTTCGAAACTGACGTCGAAAGACATGAGGAAATTAGCATGCTGGAGGAGGGAGTTGAGAAGAGCGAGTGAGTAAATTAAAATGGTCATACCTGGCTCGTGTGATATCGGATTTCTGTGTTCAAACATGCGAATCGAAACTAACAAGGCTAGCTATGATATAGAATTAAAAAATCGAGATTTTGAAACTCAGGTCGAGAGACATGAAGAAATTAGCATATTTGAGGAGGGAGTTGAGAAGAGCGAGTGAGTAAATTAAAATGGTCATACCTGGCTCGTGTGATATCGGATTTCTGTGTTCAAACATGCGAATCGAAGCTAACAAGGCTAGCTATGATATAGAATTAAAAAATCGAGATTTTGAAACTGACGTCAAAAGACATGAGGAAATTAGCATGTTGGAGGAGGGAGTTGAGAAGAGCGAGTGAGTAAATTAAAATGGTCATACCTGGCTCGTGTGATATCGGATTTCTGTGTTCAAACATGTGAATCGAAGCTAACAAGGCTAGCTATGATATAGAATTAAAAAATCGAGATTTTGAAACTCAGGTCAAGAGACATGAGGAAATTAGCATATTTGAGGAGGGAGTTGAGAAGAGCCAGTGAGTAAATTAAAATGGTCATACCTGGCTCGTGTGATATCGGATTTCTGTGTTCAAACATGCGAATCGAAGCTAACAAGGCTAGCTATGATATAGAATTAAAAAATCGAGATTTTGAAACTCAGGTCGAGAGACATGAAGAAATTAGCATATTTGAGGAGGGAGTTGAGAAGAGCGTGTGAGTAAATTAAAATGGTCATACCTGGCTCGTGTGATATCGGATTTCTGTGTTCAAACATGCGAATCGAAACTAACAAGGCTAGCTATGATATAGACTTAAAAAATCGTGATTTCGAAACTGACGTCGAAAGACATGAGGAAATTAGCATGCTGGAGGAGGGAGTTGAGAAGAGCGAGTGAGTAAATTAAAATGGTCATACCTGGCTCGTGTGATATCGGATTTCTGTGTTCAAACATGCGAATCGAAACTAACAAGGCTAGCTATGATATAGAATTAAAAAATCGAGATTTTGAAACTCAGGTCGAGAGACATGAAGAAATTAGCATATTTGAGGAGGGAGTTGAGAAGAGCGAGTGAGTAAATTAAAATGGTCATACCTGGCTCGTGTGATATCGGATTTCTGTGTTCAAACATGCGAATCGAAACTAACAAGGCTAGCTATGAAATAGAATTAAAAAATCGAGATTTTGAAACTCAGGTCGAGAGACATGAAGAAATTAGCATATTTGAGGAGGGAGTTGAGAAGAGATGGTCATACCTGGCTCGTGTGATATCGGATTTCTCTGTTCAAACATGCGAATCGAAACTAACAAGGCTAGCTATGATATAGAATTAAAAAATCGAGATTTTGAAACTCAGGTCGAGAGACATGAGGAAATTAGCATATTTGAGGAGGGAGTTGAGAAGAGCCCGTGAGTAAATTAAAATGGTCATACCTGGCTCGTGTGATATCGGATTTCTGTGTTCAAACATGCAAATCGAAGCTCACAAGGCTAGCTATGATATAGACTTAAAAAATCGTGATTTCGAAACTGACGTCGAAAGACATGAGGAAATTAGCATGCTGGAGGAGGGAGTTGAGAAGAGCGTGTGAGTAAATTAAAATGGTCATACCTGGCTCGTGTGATATCGGATTTCTGTGTTCAAACATGCAAATCGAAACTAACAAGGCTAGCTATGATATAGAATTAAAAAATCAAGATTTTGAAACTGACGTCAAAAGACATGAGGAAATTAGCATGTTGGAGGAGGGAGTTGAGAAGAGCGAGTGAGTAAATTAAAATGGTCATACCTGGCTCGTGTGATATCGGATTTCTGTGTTCAAACATGCGAATCGAAACTAACAAGGCTAGCTATGATATAGAATTAAAAAATCGAGATTTTGAAACTCAGGTCGAGAGACATGAAGAAATTAGCATATTTGAGGAGGGAGTTGAGAAGAGCGAGTGAGTAAATTAAAATGGTCATACCTGGCTCGTGTGATATCGGATTTCTGTGTTCAAACATGCGAATCGAAGCTAACAAGGCTAGCTATGACATAGAATTAAAAAATCGAGATTTTGAAACTCAGGTCGAGAGACATGAGGAAATTAGAATATTTGAGGAGGGAGTTGAGAAGAGCGAGTGAGTAAATTAAAATGGTCATACCTGGCTCGTGTGATATCGGATTTCTGTGTTCAAACATGCGAATCGAAACTAACAAGGCTAGCTATGATATAGAATTAAAAAATCAAGATTTTGAAACTCAGGTCGAGAGACATGCCGAAATTAGCATATTTGAGGAGGGAGTTGAGAAGAGCGTGTGAGTAAATTAAAATGGTCATACCTGGCTCGTGTGATATCGGATTTCTGTGTTCAAACATGCAAATCGAAGCTAACAAGGCTAGCTATGATATAGAATTAAAAAATCGAGATTTTGAAACTGACGTCAAAAGACATGAGGAAATTAGCATGTTGGAGGAGGGAGTTGAGAAGAGCGAGTGAGTAAATTAAAATGGTCATACCTGGCTCGTGTGATATCGGATTTCTGTGTTCAAACATGTGAATCGAAGCTAACAAGGCTAGCTATGACATAGAATTAAAAAATCGAGATTTTGAAACTCAGGTCGAGAGACATGAGGAAATTAGAATATTTGAGGAGGGAGTTGAGAAGAGCGAGTGAGTAAATTAAAATGGTCATACCTGGCTCGTGTGATATCGGATTTCTGTGTTCAAACATGCGAATCGAAACTAACAAGGCTAGCTATGATATAGAATTAAAAAATCAAGATTTTGAAACTCAGGTCGAGAGACATGAGGAAATTAGAATATTTGAGGAGGGAGTTGAGAAGAGCGAGTGAGTAAATTAAAATGGTCATACCTGGCTCGTGTGATATCGGATTTCTGTGTTCAAACATGCGAATCGAAACTAACAAGGCTAGCTATGATATAGAATTAAAAAATCAAGATTTTGAAACTCAGGTCGAGAGACATGCCGAAATTAGCATATTTGAGGAGGGAGTTGAGAAGAGCGTGTGAGTAAATTAAAATGGTCATACCTGGCTCGTGTGATATCGGATTTCTGTGTTCAAACATGCAAATCGAAGCTAACAAGGCTAGCTATGATATAGAATTAAAAAATCAAGATTTTGAAACTGACGTCTAAAGACATGAGGAAATTAGCATGTTGGAGGAGGGAGTTGAGAAGAGCGAGTGAGTAAATTAAAATGGTCATACCTGGCTCGTGTGATATCGGATTTCTGTGTTCAAACATGCGAATCGAAGCTAACAAGGCTAGCTATGACATAGAATTAAAAAATCGAGATTTTGAAACTCAGGTCGAGAGACATGAGGAAATTAGCATATTTGAGGAGGGAGTTGAGAAGAGCGAGTGAGTAAATTAAACTGGTCAAACCTGGCACGTGTGATATCCGATTTCTCTGTTCAAACATGCGAATCGAAGCTAACAACGCTAGCTTTGATATAGAATTTAAAAATCAAGATTTTGAAACTCACGTCGAAAGACATGAGGAAATTAGAATATTTGAGGAGGGAGTTGAGAAGAGCTAGTGAGTAAATTAAAATGTTCATACCTGGCTCGTGTGATATCGGATTTCTGTGTTCAAACATGCAAATCGAAGCTAACAAGGCTAGCTATGATATAGAATTAAAAAATCGAGATTTTGAAACTCAGGTCGAAAGACATGAGGAAATTAGCATGTGGGAGGAGGGAGTTGAGAAGAGCGAGTGAGTAAATTAAAATGGTCATACCTGGCTCGTGTGATATCGGATTTCTGTGTTCAAACATGCGAATCGAAGCTAACAAGGCTAGCTATGACATAGAATTAAAAAATCGAGATTTTGAAACTCAGGTCGAGAGACATGAGGAAATTAGCATATTTGAGGAGGGAGTTGAGAAGAGCGAGTGAGTAAATTAAACTGGTCAAACCTGGCACGTGTGATATCCGATTTCTCTGTTCAAACATGCGAATCGAAGCTAACAACGCTAGCTTTGATATAGAATTTAAAAATCAAGATTTTGAAACTCACGTCGAAAGACATGAGGAAATTAGAATATTTGAGGAGGGAGTTGAGAAGAGCTAGTGAGTAAATTAAAATGTTCATACCTGGCTCGTGTGATATCGGATTTTTGTGTTCAAACATGCGAATCGAAGCTAACAACGCTAGCTATCATATAGAATTAAAAAATCGAGATTTTGAAACTCAGGTCGAGAGACATGAGGAAATTAGCATATTTCAAGAAGGAGTTGAGAAGAGCCAGTCAGTAAATTAAAATGTTCAGACCTGGCACGTGTGATATCGGATTTTTGTGTTCAAACATGCGAATCGAAGATAACAACGCTAGCTATGATATAGAATTAAATAATCGAGATTTTGAAACTCAGGTCGAGAGACATGAAGAAATTACAATATTTGAGGAGGGAGTTGAGAAGAGCTAGTGAGTAAATTAAAATGTTCATACCTGGCTCGTGTGATATCGGATTTTTGTGTTCAAACATGCGAATCGAAGCTAACAACGCTAGCTATGATATAGAATTAAAAAATTGAGATTTTGAAACTCAGGCCGAGAGACATGAGGAAATTAGCATATTTGAGGAGGGAGTTGAGAAGAGCCAGTGAGTAAATTAAAATGGTCATACCTGGCTCGTGTGATATCGGATTTCTGTGTTCAAACATGCAAATCGAAGCTAACAAGGCTAGCTATGATATAGAATTAAAAAATCGAGATTTTGAAACTGACGTCGAAAGACATGAGGAAATTAGCATGTTGGAGGAGGGAGTTGAGAAGAGCGAGTGAGTAAATTAAAATGGTCATACCTGGCTCGTGTGATATCGGATTTCTGTGTTCAAACATGCGAATCGAAGCTAACAACGCTAGCTATGACATAGAATTAAAAAATCGAGATTTTGAAACTCAGGTCGAGAGACATGAGGAAATTAGCATATTTGAGGAGGGAGTTGAGAAGAGCGAGTGAGTAAATTAAACTGGTCAAACCTGGCACGTGTGATATCCGATTTCTCTGTTCAAACATGCGAATCGAAGCTAACAACGCTAGCTTTGATATAGAATTTAAAAATCAAGATTTAGAAACTCACGTCGAAAGACATGAGGAAATTAGAATATTTGAGGAGGGAGTTGAGAAGAGCTAGTGAGTAAATTAAAATGTTCATACCTGGCTCGTGTGATATCGGATTTTTGTGTTCAAACATGCGAATCGAAGCTAACAACGCTAGCTATCATATAGAATTAAAAAATCGAAATTTTGAAACTCAGGTCGAGAGACATGAGGAAATTAGCATATTTCAAGAAGGAGTTGAGAAGAGCTAGTCAGTAAATTAAAATGTTCAGACCTGGCACGTGTGATATCGGATTTTTGTGTTCAAACATGCGAATCGAAGATAACAACGCTAGCTATGATATAGAATTAAATAATCGAGATTTTGAAACTCAGGTCGAGAGACATGAAGAAATTACAATATTTGAGGAGGGAGTTGAGAAGAGCTAGTGAGTAAATTAAAATGTTCATACCTGGCTCGTGTGATATCGGATTTTTGTGTTCAAACATGCGAATCGAAGCTAACAACGCTAGCTATGATATAGAATTAAAAAATTGAGATTTTGAAACTCAGGTCGAGAGACATGAGGAAATTAGCATATTTGAGGAGGGAGTTGAGAAGAGCCAGTGAGTAAATTAAAATGGTCATACCTGGCTCGTGTGATATCGGATTTCTGTGTTCAAACATGCAAATCGAAGCTAACAAGGCTACCTATGATATAGAATTAAAAAATCGAGATTTTGAAACTGACGTCGAAAGACATGAGGAAATTAGCATGTTGGAGGAGGGAGTTGAGAAGAGCGAGTGAGTAAATTAAAATGTTCATACCTGGCTCGTGTGATATCGGATTTTTGTGTTCAAACATGCGAATCGAAGCTAACAAGGCTAGCTATGATATAGAATTAAAAAATCGAGATTTTGAAACTCAGGTCGAGAGACATGAGGAAATTAGCATATTTGAGGAGGGAGTTGAGAAGAGCGAGTGAGTAAATTAAAATGGTCATACCTGGCTCGTGTGATATCGGATTTCTGTGTTCAAACATGCAAATCGAAGCTAACAAGGCTAGCTATGATATAGAATTAAAAAATCGAGATTTTGAAACTGACGTCGAAAGACATGAGGAAATTAGCATGTTGGAGGAGGGAGTTGAGAAGAGCGAGTGAGTAAATTAAAATGGTCATACCTGGCTCGTGTGATATCGGATTTCTGTGTTCAAACATGCGAATCGAAGCTAACAAGGCTAGCTATGATATAGAATTAAAAAATCGAGATTTTGAAACTGACGTCAAAAGACATGAGGAAATTAGCATGTTGGAGGAGGGAGTTGAGAAGAGCGAGTGAGTAAATTAAAATGGTCATACCTGGCTCGTGTGATATCGGATTTCTGTGTTCAAACATGCGAATCGAAGCTAACAAGGCTAGCTATGACATAGAATTAAAAAATCGAGATTTTGAAACTCAGGTCGAGAGACATGAGGAAATTAGAATATTTGAGGAGGGAGTTGAGAAGAGCGAGTGAGTAAATTAAAATGGTCATACCTGGCTCGTGTGATATCGGATTTCTGTGTTCAAACATGCGAATCGAAACTAACAAGGCTAGCTATGATATAGAATTAAAAAATCAAGATTTTGAAACTCAGGTCGAGAGACATGCCGAAATTAGCATATTTGAGGAGGGAGTTGAGAAGAGCGTGTGAGTAAATTAAAATGGTCATACCTGGCTCGTGTGATATCGGATTTCTGTGTTCAAACATGCAAATCGAAGCTAACAAGGCTAGCTATGATATAGAATTAAAAAATCAAGATTTTGAAACTGACGTCTAAAGACATGAGGAAATTAGCATGTTGGAGGAGGGAGTTGAGAAGAGCGAGTGAGTAAATTAAAATGGTCATACCTGGCTCGTGTGATATCGGATTTCTGTGTTCAAACATGTGAATCGAAACTAACAAGGCTAGCTATGATATAGAATTAAAAAATCAAGATTTTGAAACTCAGGTCGAGAGACATGCCGAAATTAGCATATTTGAGGAGGGAGTTGAGAAGAGCGTGTGAGTAAATTAAAATGGTCATACCTGGCTCGTGTGATATCGGATTTCTGTGTTCAAACATGCAAATCGAAGCTAACAAGGCTAGCTATGATATAGAATTAAAAAATCGAGATTTTGAAACTGACGTCAAAAGACATGAGGAAATTAGCATGTTGGAGGAGGGAGTTGAGAAGAGCGAGTGAGTAAATTAAAATGGTCATACCTGGCTCGTGTGATATCGGATTTCTGTGTTCAAACATGTGAATCGAAGCTAACAAGGCTAGCTATGACATAGAATTAAAAAATCGAGATTTTGAAACTCAGGTCGAGAGACATGAGGAAATTAGAATATTTGAGGAGGGAGTTGAGAAGAGCGAGTGAGTAAATTAAAATGGTCATACCTGGCTCGTGTGATATCGGATTTCTGTGTTCAAACATGCGAATCGAAACTAACAAGGCTAGCTATGATATAGAATTAAAAAATCAAGATTTTGAAACTCAGGTCGAGAGACATGAGGAAATTAGAATATTTGAGGAGGGAGTTGAGAAGAGCGAGTGAGTAAATTAAAATGGTCATACCTGGCTCGTGTGATATCGGATTTCTGTGTTCAAACATGCGAATCGAAACTAACAAGGCTAGCTATGATATAGAATTAAAAAATCAAGATTTTGAAACTCAGGTCGAGAGACATGCCGAAATTAGCATATTTGAGGAGGGAGTTGAGAAGAGCGTGTGAGTAAATTAAAATGGTCATACCTGGCTCGTGTGATATCGGATTTCTGTGTTCAAACATGCAAATCGAAGCTAACAAGGCTAGCTATGATATAGAATTAAAAAATCAAGATTTTGAAACTGACGTCTAAAGACATGAGGAAATTAGCATGTTGGAGGAGGGAGTTGAGAAGAGCGAGTGAGTAAATTAAAATGGTCATACCTGGCTCGTGTGATATCGGATTTCTGTGTTCAAACATGCGAATCGAAACTAACAAGGCTAGCTATGATATAGAATTAAAAAATCAAGATTTTGAAACTCAGGTCGAGAGACATGCCGAAATTAGCATATTTGAGGAGGGAGTTGAGAAGAGCGTGTGAGTAAATTAAAATGGTCATACCTGGCTCGTGTGATATCGGATTTCTGTGTTCAAACATGCAAATCGAAGCTAACAAGGCTAGCTATGATATAGAATTAAAAAATCGAGATTTTGAAACTGACGTCAAAAGACATGAGGAAATTAGCATGTTGGAGGAGGGAGTTGAGAAGAGCGAGTGAGTAAATTAAAATGGTCATACCTGGCTCGTGTGATATCGGATTTCTGTGTTCAAACATGTGAATCGAAGCTAACAAGGCTAGCTATGACATAGAATTAAAAAATCGAGATTTTGAAACTCAGGTCGAGAGACATGAGGAAATTAGAATATTTGAGGAGGGAGTTGAGAAGAGCGAGTGAGTAAATTAAAATGGTCATACCTGGCTCGTGTGATATCGGATTTCTGTGTTCAAACATGCGAATCGAAACTAACAAGGCTAGCTATGATATAGAATTAAAAAATCAAGATTTTGAAACTCAGGTCGAGAGACATGCCGAAATTAGCATATTTGAGGAGGGAGTTGAGAAGAGCGTGTGAGTAAATTAAAATGGTCATACCTGGCTCGTGTGATATCGGATTTCTGTGTTCAAACATGCAAATCGAAGCTAACAAGGCTAGCTATGATATAGAATTAAAAAATCAAGATTTTGAAACTGACGTCTAAAGACATGAGGAAATTAGCATGTTGGAGGAGGGAGTTGAGAAGAGCGAGTGAGTAAATTAAAATGGTCATACCTGGCTCGTGTGATATCGGATTTCTGTGTTCAAACATGCGAATCGAAACTAACAAGGCTAGCTATGATATAGAATTAAAAAATCAAGATTTTGAAACTCAGGTCGAGAGACATGCCGAAATTAGCATATTTGAGGAGGGAGTTGAGAAGAGCGTGTGAGTAAATTAAAATGGTCATACCTGGCTCGTGTGATATCGGATTTCTGTGTTCAAACATGCAAATCGAAGCTAACAAGGCTAGCTATGATATAGAATTAAAAAATCAAGATTTTGAAACTGACGTCTAAAGACATGAGGAAATTAGCATGTTGGAGGAGGGAGTTGAGAAGAGCGAGTGAGTAAATTAAAATGGTCATACCTGGCTCGTGTGATATCGGATTTCTGTGTTCAAAAATGCGAATCGAAACTAACAAGCCTAGCTATGATATAGAATTAAAAATTCGTGATTTTGAAACTCAGGTCGAGAGACATGAGGAAATTAGCATATTTGAGGAGGGAGTTGAGAAGAGCCAGTGAGTAAATTAAAATGGTCATACCTGGCTCGTGTGATATCGGATTTCTGTGTTCAAACATGCGAATCGAAACTAACAAGGCTAGCTATGATATAGAATTAAAAAATCGTGATTTTGAAACTCAGGTCGAGAGACATGAGGAAATTAGCATATTTGAAGAAGGAGTTGAGAAGAGCCAGTGAGTAAATTAAAATGTTCATACCTGGCACGTCTGATATCGGATTTTTGTGTTCAAACATGCGAATCGAAGATAAGAACGCTAGCTATGATATAGAATTAAATAATCGAGATTTTGAAACTCAGGTCGAGAGACATGAAGAAATTACAATATTTGAGGAGGGAGTTGAGAAGAGCTAGTGAGTAAATTAAAATGTTCATATCTGGCTCGTGTGATATCGGATTTTTGTGTTCAAACATGCGAATCGAAGCTAACAACGCTAGCTATGATATAGAATTAAAAAATTGAGATTTTGAAACTCAGGTCGAGAGACATGAGGAAATTAGCATATTTCAAGAAGGAGTTGAGAAGAGCCAGTCAGTAAATTAAAATGTTCAGACCTGGCACGTGTGATATCGGATTTTTGTGTTCAAACATGCGAATCGAAGATAACAACGCTAGCTATGATATAGAATTAAATAATCGCGATTTTGAAACTCAGGTCGAGAGACATGAAGAAATTACAATATTTGAGGAGGGAGTTGAGAAGAGCTAGTGAGTAAATTAAAATGTTCATATCTGGCTCGTGTGATATCGGATTTCTGTGTTCAAACATGCGAATCGAAGCTAACAACGCTAGCTATGATATAGAATTAAAAAATCAAGATTTTGAAACTGACGTCGAAAGACATGAGGAAATTAGCATGTTGGAGGAGGGAGTTGAGAAGAGCGAGTGAGTAAATTAAAATGGTCATACCTGGCTCGTGTGATATCGGATTTCTGTGTTCAAACATGCGAATCGAAACTAACAAGGCTAGCTATGATATAGAATTAAAAAATCAAGATTTTGAAACTCAGGTCGAGAGACATGCCGAAATTAGCATATTTGAGGAGGGAGTTGAGAAGAGCGTGTGAGTAAATTAAAATGGTCATACCTGGCTCGTGTGATATCGGATTTCTGTGTTCAAACATGCAAATCGAAGCTAACAAGGCTAGCTATGATATAGAATTAAAAAATCAAGATTTTGAAACTGACGTCTAAAGACATGAGGAAATTAGCATGTTGGAGGAGGGAGTTGAGAAGAGCGAGTGAGTAAATTAAAATGGTCATACCTGGCTCGTGTGATATCGGATTTCTGTGTTCAAAAATGCGAATCGAAACTAACAAGCCTAGCTATGATATAGAATTAAAAATTCGTGATTTTGAAACTCAGGTCGAGAGACATGAGGAAATTAGCATATTTGAGGAGGGAGTTGAGAAGAGCGAGTGAGTAAATTAAAATGGTCATACCTGGCTCGTGTGATATCGGATTTCTGTGTTCAAACATGCGAATCGAAGCTAACAACGCTAGCTATGACATAGAATTAAAAAATCGAGATTTTGAAACTCAGGTCGAGAGACATGAGGAAATTAGCATATTTGAGGAGGGAGTTGAGAAGAGCCAGTGAGTAAATTAAAATGGTCATACCTGGCTCGTGTGATATCGGATTTCTGTGTTCAAACATGCAAATCGAAGCTAACAAGGCTAGCTATGATATAGAATTAAAAAATCGAGATTTTGAAACTGACGTCGAAAGACATGAGGAAATTAGCATGTTGGAGGAGGGAGTTGAGAAGAGCCAGTGAGTAAATTAAAATGGTCATACCTGGCTCGTGTGATATCGGATTTCTGTGTTCAAACATGCAAATCGAAGCTAACAAGGCTAGCTATGATATAGAATTAAAAAATCGAGATTTTGAAACTGACGTCGAAAGACATGAGGAAATTAGCATGTTGGAGGAGGGAGTTGAGAAGAGCGAGTGAGTAAATTAAAATGGTCATACCTGGCTCGTGTGATATCGGATTTCTGTGTTCAAACATGCGAATCGAAGCTAACAACGCTAGCTATGACATAGAATTAAAAAATCGAGATTTTGAAACTCAGGTCGAGAGACATGAGGAAATTAGCATATTTGAGGAGGGAGTTGAGAAGAGCGAGTGAGTAAATTAAACTGGTCAAACCTGGCACGTGTGATATCCGATTTCTCTGTTCAAACATGCGAATCGAAGCTAACAACGCTAGCTTTGATATAGAATTTAAAAATCAAGATTTAGAAACTCACGTCGAAAGACATGAGGAAATTAGAATATTTGAGGAGGGAGTTGAGAAGAGCCAGTGAGTAAATTAAAATGGTCATACCTGGCTCGTGTGATATCGGATTTCTGTGTTCAAACATGCGAATCGAAACTAACAAGGCTAGCTATGATATAGAATTAAAAAATCGTGATTTTGAAACTCAGGTCGAGAGACATGAGGAAATTAGCATATTTGAAGAAGGAGTTGAGAAGAGCCAGTGAGTAAATTAAAATGTTCATACCTGGCACGTCTGATATCGGATTTTTGTGTTCAAACATGCGAATCGAAGATAAGAACGCTAGCTATGATATAGAATTAAATAATCGAGATTTTGAAACTCAGGTCGAGAGACATGAAGAAATTACAATATTTGAGGAGGGAGTTGAGAAGAGCTAGTGAGTAAATTAAAATGTTCATATCTGGCTCGTGTGATATCGGATTTTTGTGTTCAAACATGCGAATCGAAGCTAACAACGCTAGCTATGATATAGAATTAAAAAATTGAGATTTTGAAACTCAGGTCGAGAGACATGAGGAAATTAGCATATTTCAAGAAGGAGTTGAGAAGAGCCAGTCAGTAAATTAAAATGTTCAGACCTGGCACGTGTGATATCGGATTTTTGTGTTCAAACATGCGAATCGAAGATAACAACGCTAGCTATGATATAGAATTAAATAATCGCGATTTTGAAACTCAGGTCGAGAGACATGAAGAAATTACAATATTTGAGGAGGGAGTTGAGAAGAGCTAGTGAGTAAATTAAAATGTTCATATCTGGCTCGTGTGATATCGGATTTCTGTGTTCAAACATGCGAATCGAAGCTAACAACGCTAGCTATGATATAGAATTAAAAAATCAAGATTTTGAAACTGACGTCGAAAGACATGAGGAAATTAGCATGTTGGAGGAGGGAGTTGAGAAGAGCGAGTGAGTAAATTAAAATGGTCATACCTGGCTCGTGTGATATCGGATTTCTGTGTTCAAACATGCGAATCGAAACTAACAAGGCTAGCTATGATATAGAATTAAAAAATCAAGATTTTGAAACTCAGGTCGAGAGACATGCCGAAATTAGCATATTTGAGGAGGGAGTTGAGAAGAGCGTGTGAGTAAATTAAAATGGTCATACCTGGCTCGTGTGATATCGGATTTCTGTGTTCAAACATGCAAATCGAAGCTAACAAGGCTAGCTATGATATAGAATTAAAAAATCAAGATTTTGAAACTGACGTCTAAAGACATGAGGAAATTAGCATGTTGGAGGAGGGAGTTGAGAAGAGCGAGTGAGTAAATTAAAATGGTCATACCTGGCTCGTGTGATATCGGATTTCTGTGTTCAAAAATGCGAATCGAAACTAACAAGCCTAGCTATGATATAGAATTAAAAATTCGTGATTTTGAAACTCAGGTCGAGAGACATGAGGAAATTAGCATATTTGAGGAGGGAGTTGAGAAGAGCGAGTGAGTAAATTAAAATGGTCATACCTGGCTCGTGTGATATCGGATTTCTGTGTTCAAACATGCGAATCGAAGCTAACAACGCTAGCTATGACATAGAATTAAAAAATCGAGATTTTGAAACTCAGGTCGAGAGACATGAGGAAATTAGCATATTTGAGGAGGGAGTTGAGAAGAGCCAGTGAGTAAATTAAAATGGTCATACCTGGCTCGTGTGATATCGGATTTCTGTGTTCAAACATGCAAATCGAAGCTAACAAGGCTAGCTATGATATAGAATTAAAAAATCGAGATTTTGAAACTGACGTCGAAAGACATGAGGAAATTAGCATGTTGGAGGAGGGAGTTGAGAAGAGCCAGTGAGTAAATTAAAATGGTCATACCTGGCTCGTGTGATATCGGATTTCTGTGTTCAAACATGCAAATCGAAGCTAACAAGGCTAGCTATGATATAGAATTAAAAAATCGAGATTTTGAAACTGACGTCGAAAGACATGAGGAAATTAGCATGTTGGAGGAGGGAGTTGAGAAGAGCGAGTGAGTAAATTAAAATGGTCATACCTGGCTCGTGTGATATCGGATTTCTGTGTTCAAACATGCGAATCGAAGCTAACAACGCTAGCTATGACATAGAATTAAAAAATCGAGATTTTGAAACTCAGGTCGAGAGACATGAGGAAATTAGCATATTTGAGGAGGGAGTTGAGAAGAGCGAGTGAGTAAATTAAACTGGTCAAACCTGGCACGTGTGATATCCGATTTCTCTGTTCAAACATGCGAATCGAAGCTAACAACGCTAGCTTTGATATAGAATTTAAAAATCAAGATTTAGAAACTCACGTCGAAAGACATGAGGAAATTAGAATATTTGAGGAGGGAGTTGAGAAGAGCTAGTGAGTAAATTAAAATGTTCATACCTGGCTCGTGTGATATCGGATTTTTGTGTTCAAACATGCGAATCGAAGCTAACAACGCTAGCTATCATATAGAATTAAAAAATCGAAATTTTGAAACTCAGGTCGAGAGACATGAGGAAATTAGCATATTTCAAGAAGGAGTTGAGAAGAGCTAGTCAGTAAATTAAAATGTTCAGACCTGGCACGTGTGATATCGGATTTTTGTGTTCAAACATGCGAATCGAAGATAACAACGCTAGCTATGATATAGAATTAAATAATCGAGATTTTGAAACTCAGGTCGAGAGACATGAAGAAATTACAATATTTGAGGAGGGAGTTGAGAAGAGCTAGTGAGTAAATTAAAATGTTCATACCTGGCTCGTGTGATATCGGATTTTTGTGTTCAAACATGCGAATCGAAGCTAACAACGCTAGCTATGATATAGAATTAAAAAATTGAGATTTTGAAACTCAGGTCGAGAGACATGAGGAAATTAGCATATTTGAGGAGGGAGTTGAGAAGAGCCAGTGAGTAAATTAAAATGGTCATACCTGGCTCGTGTGATATCGGATTTCTGTGTTCAAACATGCAAATCGAAGCTAACAAGGCTACCTATGATATAGAATTAAAAAATCGAGATTTTGAAACTGACGTCGAAAGACATGAGGAAATTAGCATGTTGGAGGAGGGAGTTGAGAAGAGCGAGTGAGTAAATTAAAATGTTCATACCTGGCTCGTGTGATATCGGATTTTTGTGTTCAAACATGCGAATCGAAGCTAACAAGGCTAGCTATGATATAGAATTAAAAAATCGAGATTTTGCAAACTCAGGTCGAGAGACATGAGGAAATTAGCATATTTGAGGAGGGAGTTGAGAAGAGCCAGTGAGTAAATTAAAATGGTCATACCTGGCTCGTGTGATATCGGATTTCTGTGTTCAAACATGCAAATCGAAGCTAACAAGGCTAGCTATGATATAGAATTAAAAAATCGAGATTTTGAAACTGACGTCGAAAGACATGAGGAAATTAGCATGTTGGAGGAGGGAGTTGAGAAGAGCGAGTGAGTAAATTAAAATGGTCATACCTGGCTCGTGTGATATCGGATTTCTGTGTTCAAACATGCGAATCGAAGCTAACAAGGCTAGCTATGATATAGAATTAAAAAATCGAGATTTTGAAACTGACGTCAAAAGACATGAGGAAATTAGCATGTTGGAGGAGGGAGTTGAGAAGAGCGAGTGAGTAAATTAAAATGGTCATACCTGGCTCGTGTGATATCGGATTTCTGTGTTCAAACATGCGAATCGAAGCTAACAAGGCTAGCTATGACATAGAATTAAAAAATCGAGATTTTGAAACTCAGGTCGAGAGACATGAGGAAATTAGAATATTTGAGGAGGGAGTTGAGAAGAGCGAGTGAGTAAATTAAAATGGTCATACCTGGCTCGTGTGATATCGGATTTCTGTGTTCAAACATGCGAATCGAAACTAACAAGGCTAGCTATGATATAGAATTAAAAAATCAAGATTTTGAAACTCAGGTCGAGAGACATGCCGAAATTAGCATATTTGAGGAGGGAGTTGAGAAGAGCGTGTGAGTAAATTAAAATGGTCATACCTGGCTCGTGTGATATCGGATTTCTGTGTTCAAACATGCAAATCGAAGCTAACAAGGCTAGCTATGATATAGAATTAAAAAATCAAGATTTTGAAACTGACGTCTAAAGACATGAGGAAATTAGCATGTTGGAGGAGGGAGTTGAGAAGAGCGAGTGAGTAAATTAAAATGGTCATACCTGGCTCGTGTGATATCGGATTTCTGTGTTCAAACATGCGAATCGAAACTAACAAGGCTAGCTATGATATAGAATTAAAAAATCAAGATTTTGAAACTCAGGTCGAGAGACATGCCGAAATTAGCATATTTGAGGAGGGAGTTGAGAAGAGCGTGTGAGTAAATTAAAATGGTCATACCTGGCTCGTGTGATATCGGATTTCTGTGTTCAAACATGCAAATCGAAGCTAACAAGGCTAGCTATGATATAGAATTAAAAAATCGAGATTTTGAAACTGACGTCAAAAGACATGAGGAAATTAGCATGTTGGAGGAGGGAGTTGAGAAGAGCGAGTGAGTAAATTAAAATGGTCATACCTGGCTCGTGTGATATCGGATTTCTGTGTTCAAACATGTGAATCGAAGCTAACAAGGCTAGCTATGACATAGAATTAAAAAATCGAGATTTTGAAACTCAGGTCGAGAGACATGAGGAAATTAGAATATTTGAGGAGGGAGTTGAGAAGAGCGAGTGAGTAAATTAAAATGGTCATACCTGGCTCGTGTGATATCGGATTTCTGTGTTCAAACATGCGAATCGAAACTAACAAGGCTAGCTATGATATAGAATTAAAAAATCAAGATTTTGAAACTCAGGTCGAGAGACATGAGGAAATTAGAATATTTGAGGAGGGAGTTGAGAAGAGCGAGTGAGTAAATTAAAATGGTCATACCTGGCTCGTGTGATATCGGATTTCTGTGTTCAAACATGCGAATCGAAACTAACAAGGCTAGCTATGATATAGAATTAAAAAATCAAGATTTTGAAACTCAGGTCGAGAGACATGCCGAAATTAGCATATTTGAGGAGGGAGTTGAGAAGAGCGTGTGAGTAAATTAAAATGGTCATACCTGGCTCGTGTGATATCGGATTTCTGTGTTCAAACATGCAAATCGAAGCTAACAAGGCTAGCTATGATATAGAATTAAAAAATCAAGATTTTGAAACTGACGTCTAAAGACATGAGGAAATTAGCATGTTGGAGGAGGGAGTTGAGAAGAGCGAGTGAGTAAATTAAAATGGTCATACCTGGCTCGTGTGATATCGGATTTCTGTGTTCAAACATGCGAATCGAAACTAACAAGGCTAGCTATGATATAGAATTAAAAAATCAAGATTTTGAAACTCAGGTCGAGAGACATGCCGAAATTAGCATATTTGAGGAGGGAGTTGAGAAGAGCGTGTGAGTAAATTAAAATGGTCATACCTGGCTCGTGTGATATCGGATTTCTGTGTTCAAACATGCAAATCGAAGCTAACAAGGCTAGCTATGATATAGAATTAAAAAATCGAGATTTTGAAACTGACGTCAAAAGACATGAGGAAATTAGCATGTTGGAGGAGGGAGTTGAGAAGAGCGAGTGAGTAAATTAAAATGGTCATACCTGGCTCGTGTGATATCGGATTTCTGTGTTCAAACATGTGAATCGAAGCTAACAAGGCTAGCTATGACATAGAATTAAAAAATCGAGATTTTGAAACTCAGGTCGAGAGACATGAGGAAATTAGAATATTTGAGGAGGGAGTTGAGAAGAGCGAGTGAGTAAATTAAAATGGTCATACCTGGCTCGTGTGATATCGGATTTCTGTGTTCAAACATGCGAATCGAAACTAACAAGGCTAGCTATGATATAGAATTAAAAAATCAAGATTTTGAAACTCAGGTCGAGAGACATGCCGAAATTAGCATATTTGAGGAGGGAGTTGAGAAGAGCGTGTGAGTAAATTAAAATGGTCATACCTGGCTCGTGTGATATCGGATTTCTGTGTTCAAACATGCAAATCGAAGCTAACAAGGCTAGCTATGATATAGAATTAAAAAATCAAGATTTTGAAACTGACGTCTAAAGACATGAGGAAATTAGCATGTTGGAGGAGGGAGTTGAGAAGAGCGAGTGAGTAAATTAAAATGGTCATACCTGGCTCGTGTGATATCGGATTTCTGTGTTCAAACATGCGAATCGAAACTAACAAGGCTAGCTATGATATAGAATTAAAAAATCAAGATTTTGAAACTCAGGTCGAGAGACATGCCGAAATTAGCATATTTGAGGAGGGAGTTGAGAAGAGCGTGTGAGTAAATTAAAATGGTCATACCTGGCTCGTGTGATATCGGATTTCTGTGTTCAAACATGCAAATCGAAGCTAACAAGGCTAGCTATGATATAGAATTAAAAAATCAAGATTTTGAAACTGACGTCTAAAGACATGAGGAAATTAGCATGTTGGAGGAGGGAGTTGAGAAGAGCGAGTGAGTAAATTAAAATGGTCATACCTGGCTCGTGTGATATCGGATTTCTGTGTTCAAAAATGCGAATCGAAACTAACAAGCCTAGCTATGATATAGAATTAAAAATTCGTGATTTTGAAACTCAGGTCGAGAGACATGAGGAAATTAGCATATTTGAGGAGGGAGTTGAGAAGAGCCAGTGAGTAAATTAAAATGGTCATACCTGGCTCGTGTGATATCGGATTTCTGTGTTCAAACATGCGAATCGAAACTAACAAGGCTAGCTATGATATAGAATTAAAAAATCGTGATTTTGAAACTCAGGTCGAGAGACATGAGGAAATTAGCATATTTGAAGAAGGAGTTGAGAAGAGCCAGTGAGTAAATTAAAATGTTCATACCTGGCACGTCTGATATCGGATTTTTGTGTTCAAACATGCGAATCGAAGATAAGAACGCTAGCTATGATATAGAATTAAATAATCGAGATTTTGAAACTCAGGTCGAGAGACATGAAGAAATTACAATATTTGAGGAGGGAGTTGAGAAGAGCTAGTGAGTAAATTAAAATGTTCATATCTGGCTCGTGTGATATCGGATTTTTGTGTTCAAACATGCGAATCGAAGCTAACAACGCTAGCTATGATATAGAATTAAAAAATTGAGATTTTGAAACTCAGGTCGAGAGACATGAGGAAATTAGCATATTTCAAGAAGGAGTTGAGAAGAGCCAGTCAGTAAATTAAAATGTTCAGACCTGGCACGTGTGATATCGGATTTTTGTGTTCAAACATGCGAATCGAAGATAACAACGCTAGCTATGATATAGAATTAAATAATCGCGATTTTGAAACTCAGGTCGAGAGACATGAAGAAATTACAATATTTGAGGAGGGAGTTGAGAAGAGCTAGTGAGTAAATTAAAATGTTCATATCTGGCTCGTGTGATATCGGATTTCTGTGTTCAAACATGCGAATCGAAGCTAACAACGCTAGCTATGATATAGAATTAAAAAATCAAGATTTTGAAACTGACGTCGAAAGACATGAGGAAATTAGCATGTTGGAGGAGGGAGTTGAGAAGAGCGAGTGAGTAAATTAAAATGGTCATACCTGGCTCGTGTGATATCGGATTTCTGTGTTCAAACATGCGAATCGAAACTAACAAGGCTAGCTATGATATAGAATTAAAAAATCAAGATTTTGAAACTCAGGTCGAGAGACATGCCGAAATTAGCATATTTGAGGAGGGAGTTGAGAAGAGCGTGTGAGTAAATTAAAATGGTCATACCTGGCTCGTGTGATATCGGATTTCTGTGTTCAAACATGCAAATCGAAGCTAACAAGGCTAGCTATGATATAGAATTAAAAAATCAAGATTTTGAAACTGACGTCTAAAGACATGAGGAAATTAGCATGTTGGAGGAGGGAGTTGAGAAGAGCGAGTGAGTAAATTAAAATGGTCATACCTGGCTCGTGTGATATCGGATTTCTGTGTTCAAAAATGCGAATCGAAACTAACAAGCCTAGCTATGATATAGAATTAAAAATTCGTGATTTTGAAACTCAGGTCGAGAGACATGAGGAAATTAGCATATTTGAGGAGGGAGTTGAGAAGAGCGAGTGAGTAAATTAAAATGGTCATACCTGGCTCGTGTGATATCGGATTTCTGTGTTCAAACATGCGAATCGAAGCTAACAACGCTAGCTATGACATAGAATTAAAAAATCGAGATTTTGAAACTCAGGTCGAGAGACATGAGGAAATTAGCATATTTGAGGAGGGAGTTGAGAAGAGCGAGTGAGTAAATTAAACTGGTCAAACCTGGCACGTGTGATATCCGATTTCTCTGTTCAAACATGCGAATCGAAGCTAACAACGCTAGCTTTGATATAGAATTTAAAAATCAAGATTTTGAAACTCACGTCGAAAGACATGAGGAAATTAGAATATTTGAGGAGGGAGTTGAGAAGAGCTAGTGAGTAAATTAAAATGTTCATACCTGGCTCGTGTGATATCGGATTTTTGTGTTCAAACATGCGAATCGAAGCTAACAACGCTAGCTATCATATAGAATTAAAAAATCGAGATTTTGAAACTCAGGTCGAGAGACATGAGGAAATTAGCATATTTCAAGAAGGAGTTGAGAAGAGCCAGTCAGTAAATTAAAATGTTCAGACCTGGCACGTGTGATATCGGATTTTTGTGTTCAAACATGCGAATCGAAGATAACAACGCTAGCTATGATATAGAATTAAATAATCGAGATTTTGAAACTCAGGTCGAGAGACATGAAGAAATTACAATATTTGAGGAGGGAGTTGAGAAGAGCTAGTGAGTAAATTAAAATGTTCATACCTGGCTCGTGTGATATCGGATTTTTGTGTTCAAACATGCGAATCGAAGCTAACAACGCTAGCTATGATATAGAATTAAAAAATTGAGATTTTGAAACTCAGGTCGAGAGACATGAGGAAATTAGCATATTTGAGGAGGGAGTTGAGAAGAGCCAGTGAGTAAATTAAAATGGTCATACCTGGCTCGTGTGATATCGGATTTCTGTGTTCAAACATGCAAATCGAAGCTAACAAGGCTACCTATGATATAGAATTAAAAAATCGAGATTTTGAAACTGACGTCGAAAGACATGAGGAAATTAGCATGTTGGAGGAGGGAGTTGAGAAGAGCGAGTGAGTAAATTAAAATGTTCATACCTGGCTCGTGTGATATCGGATTTCTGTGTTCAAACATGCAAATCGAAGCTAACAAGGCTAGCTATGATATAGAATTAAAAAATCGAGATTTTGAAACTCAGGTCGAGAGACATGAGGAAATTAGCATATTTGAGGAGGGAGTTGAGAAGAGCCAGTGAGTAAATTAAAATGGTCATACCTGGCTCGTGTGATATCGGATTTCTGTGTTCAAACATGCAAATCGAAGCTAACAAGGCTAGCTATGATATAGAATTAAAAAATCGAGATTTTGAAACTGACGTCGAAAGACATGAGGAAATTAGCATGTTGGAGGAGGGAGTTGAGAAGAGCGAGTGAGTAAATTAAAATGGTCATACCTGGCTCGTGTGATATCGGATTTCTGTGTTCAAACATGCGAATCGAAGCTAACAAGGCTAGCTATGATATAGAATTAAAAAATCGAGATTTTGAAACTGACGTCAAAAGACATGAGGAAATTAGCATGTTGGAGGAGGGAGTTGAGAAGAGCGAGTGAGTAAATTAAAATGGTCATACCTGGCTCGTGTGATATCGGATTTCTGTGTTCAAACATGTGAATCGAAGCTAACAAGGCTAGCTATGACATAGAATTAAAAAATCGAGATTTTGAAACTCAGGTCGAGAGACATGAGGAAATTAGAATATTTGAGGAGGGAGTTGAGAAGAGCGAGTGAGTAAATTAAAATGGTCATACCTGGCTCGTGTGATATCGGATTTCTGTGTTCAAACATGCGAATCGAAACTAACAAGGCTAGCTATGATATAGAATTAAAAAATCAAGATTTTGAAACTCAGGTCGAGAGACATGCCGAAATTAGCATATTTGAGGAGGGAGTTGAGAAGAGCGTGTGAGTAAATTAAAATGGTCATACCTGGCTCGTGTGATATCGGATTTCTGTGTTCAAACATGCAAATCGAAGCTAACAAGGCTAGCTATGATATAGAATTAAAAAATCAAGATTTTGAAACTGACGTCTAAAGACATGAGGAAATTAGCATGTTGGAGGAGGGAGTTGAGAAGAGCGAGTGAGTAAATTAAAATGGTCATACCTGGCTCGTGTGATATCGGATTTCTGTGTTCAAACATGCGAATCGAAACTAACAAGGCTAGCTATGATATAGAATTAAAAAATCAAGATTTTGAAACTCAGGTCGAGAGACATGCCGAAATTAGCATATTTGAGGAGGGAGTTGAGAAGAGCGTGTGAGTAAATTAAAATGGTCATACCTGGCTCGTGTGATATCGGATTTCTGTGTTCAAACATGCAAATCGAAGCTAACAAGGCTAGCTATGATATAGAATTAAAAAATCGAGATTTTGAAACTGACGTCAAAAGACATGAGGAAATTAGCATGTTGGAGGAGGGAGTTGAGAAGAGCGAGTGAGTAAATTAAAATGGTCATACCTGGCTCGTGTGATATCGGATTTCTGTGTTCAAACATGTGAATCGAAGCTAACAAGGCTAGCTATGACATAGAATTAAAAAATCGAGATTTTGAAACTCAGGTCGAGAGACATGAGGAAATTAGAATATTTGAGGAGGGAGTTGAGAAGAGCGAGTGAGTAAATTAAAATGGTCATACCTGGCTCGTGTGATATCGGATTTCTGTGTTCAAACATGCGAATCGAAACTAACAAGTCTAGCTATGATATAGAATTAAAAAATCAAGATTTTGAAACTCAGGTCGAGAGACATGCCGAAATTAGCATATTTGAGGAGGGAGTTGAGAAGAGCGTGTGAGTAAATTAAAATGGTCATACCTGGCTCGTGTGATATCGGATTTCTGTGTTCAAACATGCAAATCGAAGCTAACAAGGCTAGCTATGATATAGAATTAAAAAATCAAGATTTTGAAACTGACGTCTAAAGACATGAGGAAATTAGCATGTTGGAGGAGGGAGTTGAGAAGAGCGAGTGAGTAAATTAAAATGGTCATACCTGGCTCGTGTGATATCGGATTTCTGTGTTCAAACATGCGAATCGAAACTAACAAGGCTAGCTATGATATAGAATTAAAAAATCAAGATTTTGAAACTCAGGTCGAGAGACATGCCGAAATTAGCATATTTGAGGAGGGAGTTGAGAAGAGCGTGTGAGTAAATTAAAATGGTCATACCTGGCTCGTGTGATATCGGATTTCTGTGTTCAAACATGCAAATCGAAGCTAACAAGGCTAGCTATGATATAGAATTAAATAATCAAGATTTTGAAACTGACGTCTAAAGACATGAGGAAATTAGCATGTTGGAGGAGGGAGTTGAGAAGAGCGAGTGAGTAAATTAAAATGGTCATACCTGGCTCGTGTGATATCGGATTTCTGTGTTCAAAAATGCGAATCGAAACTAACAAGCCTAGCTATGATATAGAATTAAAAATTCGTGATTTTGAAACTCAGGTCGAGAGACATGAGGAAATTAGCATATTTGAGGAGGGAGTTGAGAAGAGCGAGTGAGTAAATTAAAATGGTCATACCTGGCTCGTGTGATATCGGATTTCTGTGTTCAAACATGCGAATCGAAGCTAACAACGCTAGCTATGACATAGAATTAAAAAATCGAGATTTTGAAACTCAGGTCGAGAGACATGAGGAAATTAGCATATTTGAGGAGGGAGTTGAGAAGAGCCAGTGAGTAAATTAAACTGGTCAAACCTGGCACGTGTGATATCCGATTTCTCTGTTCAAACATGCGAATCGAAGCTAACAACGCTAGCTTTGATATAGAATTTAAAAATCAAGATTTTGAAACTCACGTCGAAAGACATGAGGAAATTAGAATATTTGAGGAGGGAGTTGAGAAGAGGTAGTGAGTAAATTAAAATGTTCATACCTGGCTCGTGTGATATCGGATTTTTGTGTTCAAACATGCGAATCGAAGCTAACAACGCTAGCTATCATATAGAATTAAAAAATCGAGATTTTGAAACTCAGGTCGAGAGACATGAGGAAATTAGCATATTTCAAGAAGGAGTTGAGAAGAGCCAGTCAGTAAATTAAAATGTTCAGACCTGGCACGTGTGATATCGGATTTTTGTGTTCAAACATGCGAATCGAAGATAACAACGCTAGCTATGATATAGAATTAAATAATCGAGATTTTGAAACTCAGGTCGAGAGACATGAAGAAATTACAATATTTGAGGAGGGAGTTGAGAAGAGCTAGTGAGTAAATTAAAATGTTCATACCTGGCTCGTGTGATATCGGATTTTTGTGTTCAAACATGCGAATCGAAGCTAACAACGCTAGCTATGATATAGAATTAAAAAATTGAGATTTTGAAACTCAGGTCGAGAGACATGAGGAAATTAGCATATTTGAGGAGGGAGTTGAGAAGAGCCAGTGAGTAAATTAAAATGGTCATACCTGGCTCGTGTGATATCGGATTTCTGTGTTCAAACATGCAAATCGAAGCTAACAAGGCTACCTATGATATAGAATTAAAAAATCGAGATTTTGAAACTGACGTCGAAAGACATGAGGAAATTAGCATGTTGGAGGAGGGAGTTGAGAAGAGCGAGTGAGTAAATTAAAATGTTCATACCTGGCTCGTGTGATATCGGATTTCTGTGTTCAAACATGCAAATCGAAGCTAACAAGGCTAGCTATGATATAGAATTAAAAAATCGAGATTTTGAAACTCAGGTCGAGAGACATGAGGAAATTAGCATATTTGAGGAGGGAGTTGAGAAGAGCCAGTGAGTAAATTAAAATGGTCATACCTGGCTCGTGTGATATCGGATTTCTGCGTTCAAACATGCAAATCGAAGCTAACAAGGCTAGCTATGATATAGAATTAAAAAATCGAGATTTTGAAACTGACGTCGAAAGACATGAGGAAATTAGCATGTTGGAGGAGGGAGTTGAGAAGAGCGAGTGAGTAAATTAAAATGGTCATACCTGGCTCGTGTGATATCGGATTTCTGTGTTCAAACATGCGAATCGAAGCTAACAAGGCTAGCTATGATATAGAATTAAAAAATCGAGATTTTGAAACTGACGTCAAAAGACATGAGGAAATTAGCATGTTGGAGGAGGGAGTTGAGAAGAGCGAGTGAGTAAATTAAAATGGTCATACCTGGCTCGTGTGATATCGGATTTCTGTGTTCAAACATGTGAATCGAAGCTAACAAGGCTAGCTATGACATAGAATTAAAAAATCGAGATTTTGAAACTCAGGTCGAGAGACATGAGGAAATTAGAATATTTGAGGAGGGAGTTGAGAAGAGCGAGTGAGTAAATTAAAATGGTCATACCTGGCTCGTGTGATATCGGATTTCTGTGTTCAAACATGCGAATCGAAACTAACAAGGCTAGCTATGATATAGAATTAAAAAATCAAGATTTTGAAACTCAGGTCGAGAGACATGCCGAAATTAGCATATTTGAGGAGGGAGTTGAGAAGAGCGTGTGAGTAAATTAAAATGGTCATACCTGGCTCGTGTGATATCGGATTTCTGTGTTCAAACATGCAAATCGAAGCTAACAAGGCTAGCTATGATATAGAATTAAAAAATCAAGATTTTGAAACTGACGTCTAAAGACATGAGGAAATTAGCATGTTGGAGGAGGGAGTTGAGAAGAGCGAGTGAGTAAATTAAAATGGTCATACCTGGCTCGTGTGATATCGGATTTCTGTGTTCAAACATGCGAATCGAAACTAACAAGGCTAGCTATGATATAGAATTAAAAAATCAAGATTTTGAAACTCAGGTCGAGAGACATGCCGAAATTAGCATATTTGAGGAGGGAGTTGAGAAGAGCGTGTGAGTAAATTAAAATGGTCATACCTGGCTCGTGTGATATCGGATTTCTGTGTTCAAACATGCAAATCGAAGCTAACAAGGCTAGCTATGATATAGAATTAAAAAATCGAGATTTTGAAACTGACGTCAAAAGACATGAGGAAATTAGCATGTTGGAGGAGGGAGTTGAGAAGAGCGAGTGAGTAAATTAAAATGGTCATACCTGGCTCGTGTGATATCGGATTTCTGTGTTCAAACATGTGAATCGAAGCTAACAAGGCTAGCTATGACATAGAATTAAAAAATCGAGATTTTGAAACTCAGGTCGAGAGACATGAGGAAATTAGAATATTTGAGGAGGGAGTTGAGAAGAGCGAGTGAGTAAATTAAAATGGTCATACCTGGCTCGTGTGATATCGGATTTCTGTGTTCAAACATGCGAATCGAAACTAACAAGTCTAGCTATGATATAGAATTAAAAAATCAAGATTTTGAAACTCAGGTCGAGAGACATGCCGAAATTAGCATATTTGAGGAGGGAGTTGAGAAGAGCGTGTGAGTAAATTAAAATGGTCATACCTGGCTCGTGTGATATCGGATTTCTGTGTTCAAACATGCAAATCGAAGCTAACAAGGCTAGCTATGATATAGAATTAAAAAATCAAGATTTTGAAACTGACGTCTAAAGACATGAGGAAATTAGCATGTTGGAGGAGGGAGTTGAGAAGAGCGAGTGAGTAAATTAAAATGGTCATACCTGGCTCGTGTGATATCGGATTTCTGTGTTCAAACATGCGAATCGAAACTAACAAGGCTAGCTATGATATAGAATTAAAAAATCAAGATTTTGAAACTCAGGTCGAGAGACATGCCGAAATTAGCATATTTGAGGAGGGAGTTGAGAAGAGCGTGTGAGTAAATTAAAATGGTCATACCTGGCTCGTGTGATATCGGATTTCTGTGTTCAAACATGCAAATCGAAGCTAACAAGGCTAGCTATGATATAGAATTAAATAATCAAGATTTTGAAACTGACGTCTAAAGACATGAGGAAATTAGCATGTTGGAGGAGGGAGTTGAGAAGAGCGAGTGAGTAAATTAAAATGGTCATACCTGGCTCGTGTGATATCGGATTTCTGTGTTCAAAAATGCGAATCGAAACTAACAAGCCTAGCTATGATATAGAATTAAAAATTCGTGATTTTGAAACTCAGGTCGAGAGACATGAGGAAATTAGCATATTTGAGGAGGGAGTTGAGAAGAGCGAGTGAGTAAATTAAAATGGTCATACCTGGCTCGTGTGATATCGGATTTCTGTGTTCAAACATGCGAATCGAAACTAACAAGGCTAGCTATGATATAGAATTAAAAAATCGTGATTTTGAAACTCAGGTCGAGAGACATGAGGAAATTAGCATATTTGAAGAAGGAGTGGAGAAGAGCCAGTGAGTAAATTAAAATGTTCATACCTGGCACGTCTGATATCGGATTTTTGTGTTCAAACATGCGAATCGAAGATAAGAACGCTAGCTATGATATAGAATTAAATAATCGAGATTTTGAAACTCAGGTCGAGAGACATGAAGAAATTACAATATTTGAGGAGGGAGTTGAGAAGAGCTAGTGAGTAAATTAAAATGTTCATATCTGGCTCGTGTGATATCGGATTTTTGTGTTCAAACATGCGAATCGAAGCTAACAACGCTAGCTATGATATAGAATTAAAAAATTGAGATTTTGAAACTCAGGTCGAGAGACATGAGGAAATTAGCATATTTCAAGAAGGAGTTGAGAAGAGCCAGTCAGTAAATTAAAATGTTCAGACCTGGCACGTGTGATATCGGATTTTTGTGTTCAAACATGCGAATCGAAGATAACAACGCTAGCTATGATATAGAATTAAATAATCGCGATTTTGAAACTCAGGTCGAGAGACATGAAGAAATTACAATATTTGAGGAGGGAGTTGAGAAGAGCTAGTGAGTAAATTAAAATGTTCATATCTGGCTCGTGTGATATCGGATTTCTGTGTTCAAACATGCGAATCGAAGCTAACAACGCTAGCTATGATATAGAATTAAAAAATCAAGATTTTGAAACTGACGTCGAAAGACATGAGGAAATTAGCATGTTGGAGGAGGGAGTTGAGAAGAGCGAGTGAGTAAATTAAAATGGTCATACCTGGCTCGTGTGATATCGGATTTCTGTGTTCAAACATGCGAATCGAAACTAACAAGGCTAGCTATGATATAGAATTAAAAAATCAAGATTTTGAAACTCAGGTCGAGAGACATGCCGAAATTAGCATATTTGAGGAGGGAGTTGAGAAGAGCGTGTGAGTAAATTAAAATGGTCATACCTGGCTCGTGTGATATCGGATTTCTGTGTTCAAACATGCAAATCGAAGCTAACAAGGCTAGCTATGATATAGAATTAAAAAATCAAGATTTTGAAACTGACGTCTAAAGACATGAGGAAATTAGCATGTTGGAGGAGGGAGTTGAGAAGAGCGAGTGAGTAAATTAAAATGGTCATACCTGGCTCGTGTGATATCGGATTTCTGTGTTCAAAAATGCGAATCGAAACTAACAAGCCTAGCTATGATATAGAATTAAAAATTCGTGATTTTGAAACTCAGGTCGAGAGACATGAGGAAATTAGCATATTTGAGGAGGGAGTTGAGAAGAGCGAGTGAGTAAATTAAAATGGTCATACCTGGCTCGTGTGATATCGGATTTCTGTGTTCAAACATGCGAATCGAAACTAACAAGGCTAGCTATGATATAGAATTAAAAAATCGTGATTTTGAAACTCAGGTCGAGAGACATGAGGAAATTAGCATATTTGAAGAAGGAGTTGAGAAGAGCCAGTGAGTAAATTAAAATGTTCATACCTGGCACGTCTGATATCGGATTTTTATGTTCAAACATGCGAATCGAAGATAAGAACGCTAGCTATGATATAGAATTAAATAATCGAGATTTTGAAACTCAGGTCGAAAGACATGAAGAAATTAGAATATTTGAGGAGGGAGTTGAGAAGAGCTAGTGAGTAAATTAAAATGTTCATATCTGGCTCGTGTGATATCGGATTTTTGTGTTCAAACATGCGAATCGAAGCTAACAACGCTAGCTATCATATAGAATTAAAAAATCGAGATTTTGAAACTCAGGTCGAGAGACATGAGGAAATTAGCATATTTCAAGAAGGAGTTGAGAAGAGCCAGTCAGTAAATTAAAATGTTCAGACCTGGCACGTGTGATATCGGATTTTTGTGTTCAAACATGCGAATCGAAGATAACAACGCTAGCTATGATATAGAATTAAATAATCGAGATTTTGAAACTCAGGTCGAGAGACATGAAGAAATTACAATATTTGAGGAGGGAGTTGAGAAGAGCTAGTGAGTAAATTAAAATGTTCATACCTGGCTCGTGTGATATCGGATTTTTGTGTTCAAACATGCGAATCGAAGCTAACAACGCTAGCTATGATATAGAATTAAAAAATTGAGATTTTGAAACTCAGGTCGAGAGACATGAGGAAATTAGCATATTTGAGGAGGGAGTTGAGAAGAGCCAGTGAGTAAATTAAAATGGTCATACCTGGCTCGTGTGATATCGGATTTCTGTGTTCAAACATGCAAATCGAAACTAACAAGGCTAGCTATGATATAGAATTAAAAAATCGTGATTTTGAAACTCAGGTCGAGAGACATGAGGAAATTAGCATATTTGAAGAAGGAGTGGAGAAGAGCCAGTGAGTAAATTAAAATGTTCATACCTGGCACGTCTGATATCGGATTTTTGTGTTCAAACATGCGAATCGAAGATAAGAACGCTAGCTATGATATAGAATTAAATAATCGAGATTTTGAAACTCAGGTCGAGAGACATGAAGAAATTACAATATTTGAGGAGGGAGTTGAGAAGAGCTAGTGAGTAAATTAAAATGTTCATATCTGGCTCGTGTGATATCGGATTTTTGTGTTCAAACATGCGAATCGAAGCTAACAACGCTAGCTATGATATAGAATTAAAAAATTGAGATTTTGAAACTCAGGTCGAGAGACATGAGGAAATTAGCATATTTCAAGAAGGAGTTGAGAAGAGCCAGTCAGTAAATTAAAATGTTCAGACCTGGCACGTGTGATATCGGATTTTTGTGTTCAAACATGCGAATCGAAGATAACAACGCTAGCTATGATATAGAATTAAATAATCGCGATTTTGAAACTCAGGTCGAGAGACATGAAGAAATTACAATATTTGAGGAGGGAGTTGAGAAGAGCTAGTGAGTAAATTAAAATGTTCATATCTGGCTCGTGTGATATCGGATTTCTGTGTTCAAACATGCGAATCGAAGCTAACAACGCTAGCTATGATATAGAATTAAAAAATCAAGATTTTGAAACTGACGTCGAAAGACATGAGGAAATTAGCATGTTGGAGGAGGGAGTTGAGAAGAGCGAGTGAGTAAATTAAAATGGTCATACCTGGCTCGTGTGATATCGGATTTCTGTGTTCAAACATGCGAATCGAAACTAACAAGGCTAGCTATGATATAGAATTAAAAAATCAAGATTTTGAAACTCAGGTCGAGAGACATGCCGAAATTAGCATATTTGAGGAGGGAGTTGAGAAGAGCGTGTGAGTAAATTAAAATGGTCATACCTGGCTCGTGTGATATCGGATTTCTGTGTTCAAACATGCAAATCGAAGCTAACAAGGCTAGCTATGATATAGAATTAAAAAATCAAGATTTTGAAACTGACGTCTAAAGACATGAGGAAATTAGCATGTTGGAGGAGGGAGTTGAGAAGAGCGAGTGAGTAAATTAAAATGGTCATACCTGGCTCGTGTGATATCGGATTTCTGTGTTCAAAAATGCGAATCGAAACTAACAAGCCTAGCTATGATATAGAATTAAAAATTCGTGATTTTGAAACTCAGGTCGAGAGACATGAGGAAATTAGCATATTTGAGGAGGGAGTTGAGAAGAGCGAGTGAGTAAATTAAAATGGTCATACCTGGCTCGTGTGATATCGGATTTCTGTGTTCAAACATGCGAATCGAAACTAACAAGGCTAGCTATGATATAGAATTAAAAAATCGTGATTTTGAAACTCAGGTCGAGAGACATGAGGAAATTAGCATATTTGAAGAAGGAGTTGAGAAGAGCCAGTGAGTAAATTAAAATGTTCATACCTGGCACGTCTGATATCGGATTTTTATGTTCAAACATGCGAATCGAAGATAAGAACGCTAGCTATGATATAGAATTAAATAATCGAGATTTTGAAACTCAGGTCGAAAGACATGAAGAAATTAGAATATTTGAGGAGGGAGTTGAGAAGAGCTAGTGAGTAAATTAAAATGTTCATATCTGGCTCGTGTGATATCGGATTTTTGTGTTCAAACATGCGAATCGAAGCTAACAACGCTAGCTATCATATAGAATTAAAAAATCGAGATTTTGAAACTCAGGTCGAGAGACATGAGGAAATTAGCATATTTCAAGAAGGAGTTGAGAAGAGCCAGTCAGTAAATTAAAATGTTCAGACCTGGCACGTGTGATATCGGATTTTTGTGTTCAAACATGCGAATCGAAGATAACAACGCTAGCTATGATATAGAATTAAATAATCGAGATTTTGAAACTCAGGTCGAGAGACATGAAGAAATTACAATATTTGAGGAGGGAGTTGAGAAGAGCTAGTGAGTAAATTAAAATGTTCATACCTGGCTCGTGTGATATCGGATTTTTGTGTTCAAACATGCGAATCGAAGCTAACAACGCTAGCTATGATATAGAATTAAAAAATTGAGATTTTGAAACTCAGGTCGAGAGACATGAGGAAATTAGCATATTTGAGGAGGGAGTTGAGAAGAGCCAGTGAGTGAATTAAAATGGTCATACCTGGCTCGTGTGATATCGGATTTCTGTGTTCAAACATGCAAATCGAAGCTAACAAGGCTAGCTATGATATAGAATTAAAAAATCGAGATTTTGAAAACTGACGTCGAAAGACATGAGGAAATTAGCATGTTGGAGGAGGGAGTTGAGAAGAGCGAGTGAGTAAATTAAAATGGTCATACCTGGCTCGTGTGATATCGGATTTCTGTGTTCAAACATGCGAATCGAAGCTAACAAGGCTAGCTATGATATAGAATTAAAAAATCAAGATTTTGAAACTGACGTCAAAAGACATGAGGAAATTAGCATGTTGGAGGAGGGAGTTGAGAAGAGCGAGTGAGTAAATTAAAATGGTCATACCTGGCTCGTGTGATATCGGATTTCTGTGTTCAAACATGTGAATCGAAGCTAACAAGGCTAGCTATGACATAGAATTAAAAAATCGAGATTTTGAAACTCAGGTCGAGAGACATGAGGAAATTAGCATATTTGAGGAGGGAGTTGAGAAGAGCGAGTGAGTAAATTAAACTGGTCAAACCTGGCACGTGTGATATCGGATTTCTCTGTTCAAACATGCGAATCGAAGCTAACAACGCTAGCTATGATATAGAATTAAAAAATCAAGATTTTGAAACTGACGTCGAAAGACATGAGGAAATTACAATATTTGAGGAGGGAGTTGAGAAGAGCTAGTGAGTAAATTAAAATGTTCATACCTGGCTCGTGTGATATCGGATTTTTGTGTTCAAACATGCGAATCGAAGCTAACAACGCTAGCTATGATATAGAATTAAAAAATCGAGATTTTGAAACTCAGGTCGAGCGACATGAGGAAATTAGAATATTTGAGGAGGGAGTTGAGAAGAGCTAGTGAGTAAATTAAAATGTTCATACCTGGCACGTGTGATATCGGATTTTTGTGTTCAAACATGCGAATCGAAGATAACAACGCTAGCTATGATATAGAATTAAATAATCGAGACTTTGAAACTCAGGTCGAGAGACATGAAGAAATTACAATATTTGAGGAGGGAGTTGAGAAGAGCTAGTGAGTAAATTAAAATGTTCATACCTGGCTCGTGTGATATCGGATTTTTGTGTTCAAACATGCAAATCGAAGCTAACAACGCTAGCTATGATATAGAATTAAAAAATCGAGATTTTGAAACTCAGGTCGAGAGACATGAGGAAATTAGCGTATTTCAAGAAGGAGTTGAGAAGAGCCAGTGAGTAAATTAAAATGTTCATACCTGGCACGTCTGATATCGGATTTTTGTGTTCAAACATGCGAATCGAAGCTAACAACGCTAGCTATGATATAGAATTAAAAAATTGAGATTTCGAAACTCAGGTCGAGAGACATGAGGAAATTAGCATATTTGAGGAGGGAGTTGAGAAGAGCCAGTGAGTAAATTAAAATGGTCATACCTGGCTCGTGTGATATCGGATTTCTGTGTTCAAACATGCAAATCGAAGCTAACAAGGCTAGCTATGATATAGAATTAAAAAATCGAGATTTTGAAACTGACGTCGAAAGACATGAGGAAATTAGCATGTTGGAGGAGGGAGTTGAGAAGAGCGAGTGAGTAAATTAAAATGGTCATACCTGGCTCGTGTGATATCGGATTTCTGTGTTCCAACATGCGAATCGAAACTAACAAGGCTAGCTATGATATAGAATTAAAAAATCAAGACTTTGAAACTCAGGTCGAGAGACATGAAGAAATTACAATATTTGAGGAGGGAGTTGAGAAGAGCTAGTGAGTAAATTAAAATGTTCATACCTGGCTCGTGTGATATCGGATTTTTTTGTTCAAACATGCAAATCGAAGCTAACAACGCTAGCTATGATATAGAATTAAAAAATCGAGATTTTGAAACTCAGGTCGAGAGACATGAGGAAATTAGCGTATTTCAAGAAGGAGTTGAGAAGAGCCAGTGAGTAAATTAAAATGTTCATACCTGGCACGTCTGATATCGGATTTTTGTGTTCAAACATGCGAATCGAAGATAAGAACGCTAGCTATGATATAGAATTAAATAATCGAGATTTTGAAACTCAGGTCGAGAGACATGAAGAAATTACAATATTTGAGGAGGGAGTTGAGAAGAGCTAGTGAGTAAATTAAAATGTTCATACCTGGCTCGTGTGATATCGGATTTTTTTGTTCAAACATGCAAATCGAAGCTAACAACGCTAGCTATGATATAGAATTAAAAAATCGAGATTTTGAAACTCAGGTCGAGAGACATGAGGAAATTAGCGTATTTCAAGAAGGAGTTGAGAAGAGCCAGTGAGTAAATTAAAATGTTCATACCTGGCTCGTCTGATATCGGATTTTTGTGTTCAAACATGCGAATCGAAGATAAGAACGCTAGCTATGATATAGAATTAAATAATCGAGATTTTGAAACTCAGGTCGAGAGACATGAAGAAATTACAATATTTGAGGAAATTAGCATGTTGGAGGAGGGAGTTGAGAAGAGCGAGTGAGTAAATTAAAATGGTCATACCTGGCTCGTGTGATATCGGATTTCTGTGTTCAAACATGTGAATCGAAGCTAACAAGGCTAGCTATGACATAGAATTAAAAAATCGAGATTTTGAAACTCAGGTCGAGAGACATGAGGAAATTAGCATATTTGAGGAGGGAGTTGAGAAGAGCGAGTGAGTAAATTAAACTGGTCAAACCTGGCACGTGTGATATCGGATTTCTCTGTTCAAACATGCGAATCGAAGCTAACAACGCTAGCTATGATATAGAATTAAAAAATCAAGATTTTGAAACTGACGTCGAAAGACATGAGGAAATTACAATATTTGAGGAGGGAGTTGAGAAGAGCTAGTGAGTAAATTAAAATGTTCATACCTGGCTCGTGTGATATCGGATTTTTGTGTTCAAACATGCGAATCGAAGCTAACAACGCTAGCTATGATATAGAATTAAAAAATCGAGATTTTGAGACTCAGGTCGAGCGACATGAGGAAAATAGAATATTTGAGGAGGGAGTTGAGAAGAGCTAGTGAGTAAATTAAAATGTTCATACCTGGCACGTGTGATATCGGATTTTTGTGTTCAAACATGCGAATCGAAGATAACAACGCTAGCTATGATATAGAATTAAATAATCGAGACTTTGAAACTCAGGTCGAGAGACATGAAGAAATTACAATATTTGAGGAGGGAGTTGAGAAGAGCTAGTGAGTAAATTAAAATGTTCATACCTGGCTCGTGTGATATCGGATTTTTGTGTTCAAACATGCAAATCGAAGCTAACAACGCTAGCTATGATATAGAATTAAAAAATCGAGATTTTGAAACTCAGGTCGAGAGACATGAGGAAATTAGCGTATTTCAAGAAGGAGTTGAGAAGAGCCAGTGAGTAAATTAAAATGTTCATACCTGGCACGTCTGATATCGGATTTTTGTGTTCAAACATGCGAATCGAAGCTAACAACGCTAGCTATGATATAGAATTAAAAAATTGAGATTTCGAAACTCAGGTCGAGAGACATGAGGAAATTAGCATATTTGAGGAGGGAGTTGAGAAGAGCCAGTGAGTAAATTAAAATGGTCATACCTGGCTCGTGTGATATCGGATTTCTGTGTTCAAACATGCAAATCGAAGCTAACAAGGCTAGCTATGATATAGAATTAAAAAATCGAGATTTTGAAACTGACGTCGAAAGACATGAGGAAATTAGCATGTTGGAGGAGGGAGTTGAGAAGAGCGAGTGAGTAAATTAAAATGGTCATACCTGGCTCGTGTGATATCGGATTTCTGTGTTCCAACATGCGAATCGAAACTAACAAGGCTAGCTATGATATAGAATTAAAAAATCAAGACTTTGAAACTCAGGTCGAGAGACATGAAGAAATTACAATATTTGAGGAGGGAGTTGAGAAGAGCTAGTGAGTAAATTAAAATGTTCATACCTGGCTCGTGTGATATCGGATTTTTTTGTTCAAACATGCAAATCGAAGCTAACAACGCTAGCTGTGATATAGAATTAAAAAATCGAGATTTTGAAACTCAGGTCGAGAGACATGAGGAAATTAGCGTATTTCAAGAAGGAGTTGAGAAGAGCCAGTGAGTAAATTAAAATGTTCATACCTGGCACGTCTGATATCGGATTTTTGTGTTCAAACATGCGAATCGAAGATAAGAACGCTAGCTATGATATAGAATTAAATAATCGAGATTTTGAAACTCAGGTCGAGAGACATGAAGAAATTACAATATTTGAGGAGGGAGTTGAGAAGAGCTAGTGAGTAAATTAAAATGTTCATACCTGGCTCGTGTGATATCGGATTTTTTTGTTCAAACATGCAAATCGAAGCTAACAACGCTAGCTATGATATAGAATTAAAAAATCGAGATTTTGAAACTCAGGTCGAGAGACATGAGGAAATTAGCGTATTTCAAGAAGGAGTTGAGAAGAGCCAGTGAGTAAATTAAAATGTTCATACCTGGCACGTCTGATATCGGATTTTTGTGTTCAAACATGCGAATCGAAGATAAGAACGCTAGCTATGATATAGAATTAAATAATCGAGATTTTGAAACTCAGGTCGAGAGACATGAAGAAATTACAATATTTGAGGAGGGAGTTGAGAAGAGCTAGTGAGTAAATTAAAATGTTCATACCTGGCTCGTGTGATATCGGATTTTTGTGTTCAAACATGCGAATCGAAGCTAACAACGCTAGCTATGATATAGAATTAGAAGATCGAGATTTTGAAACTCAGGTCGAGAGACATGCGGAAATTAGCATATTTGAGGAGGGAGTTGAGAAGAGCGAGTGAGTAAATTAAAATGGTCATACCTGGCTCGTTTAATATCGGATTTTTGTGTTCAAACATGCGAATCGAAGCTAACAACGCTAGCTATGATATAGAATTAAAAAATCGAGATTTTGAAACTCAGGTCGAGAGACATGAGGAAATTAGCGTATTTCAAGAAGGAGTTGAGAAGAGCCAGTGAGTAAATTAAAATGTTCATACCTGGCACGTCTGATATCGGATTTTTGTGTTCAAACATGCGAATCGAAGATAAGAACGCTAGCTATGATATAGAATTAAATAATCGAGATTTTGAAACTCAGGTCGAGAGACATGAAGAAATTACAATATTTGAGGAGGGAGTTGAGAAGAGCTAGTGAGTAAATTAAAATGTTCATACCTGGCTCGTGTGATATCGGATTTTTGTGTTCAAACATGCGAATCGAAGCTAACAACGCTAGCTATGATATAGAATTAGAAGATCGAGATTTTGAAACTCAGGTCGAGAGACATGCGGAAATTAGCATATTTGAGGAGGGAGTTGAGAAGAGCGAGTGAGTAAATTAAAATGTTCATACCTGGCACGTCTGATATCGGATTTTTGTGTTCAAACATGCGAATCGAAGATAAGAACGCTAGCTATGATATAGAATTAAATAATCGAGATTTTGAAACTCAGGTCGAGAGACATGAAGAAATTACAATATTTGAGGAGGGAGTTGAGAAGAGCTAGTGAGTAAATTAAAATGTTCATACCTGGCTCGTGTGATATCGGATTTTTTTGTTCAAACATGCAAATCGAAGCTAACAACGCTAGCTATGATATAGAATTAAAAAATCGAGATTTTGAAACTCAGGTCGAGAGACATGAGGAAATTAGCGTATTTCAAGAAGGAGTTGAGAAGAGCCAGTGAGTAAATTAAAATGTTCATACCTGGCACGTCTGATATCGGATTTTTGTGTTCAAACATGCGAATCGAAGATAAGAACGCTAGCTATGATATAGAATTAAATAATCGAGATTTTGAAACTCAGGTCGAGAGACATGAAGAAATTACAATATTTGAGGAGGGAGTTGAGAAGAGCTAGTGAGTAAATTAAAATGTTCATACCTGGCTCGTGTGATATCGGATTTTTGTGTTCAAACATGCGAATCGAAGCTAACAACGCTAGCTATGATATAGAATTAGAAGATCGAGATTTTGAAACTCAGGTCGAGAGACATGCGGAAATTAGCATATTTGAGGAGGGAGTTGAGAAGAGCGAGTGAGTAAATTAAAATGGTCATACCTGGCTCGTTTAATATCGGATTTTTGTGTTCAAACATGCGAATCGAAGCTAACAACGCTAGCTTTGATATAGAATTTAAAAATCAAGATTTTGAAACTCAGGTCGAGAGACATGCCGAAATTAGCATATTTGAGGAGGGAGTTGAGAAGAGCGAGTGAGTAAATTTAAATGGTCATACTTGGCTCGTGTGATATCGGATTTCTGTGTTCAAACATGCAAATCGAAGCTAACAAGGCTAGCTATGATATAGAATTAAAAAATCGAGATTTTGAAACTGACGTCGAAAGACATGAGGAAATTAGCATGTTGGAGGAGGGAGTTGAGAAGAGCGAGTGAGTAAATTAAAATGGTCATACCTGGCTCGTGTGATATCGGATTTCTGGGTTCAAACATGCGAATCGAAACTAACAAGGCTAGCTATGATATAGAATTAAAAAATCAAGATTTTGAAACTGACGTCGAAAGACATGAGGAAATTAGCATGTTGGAGGAGGGAGTTGAGAAGAGCGAGTGAGTAAATTAAAATGGTCATACCTGGCTCGTGTGATATCGGATTTCTGTGTTCAAACATGCGAATCGAAGCTAACAAGGCTAGCTATGACATAGAATTAAAAAATCGAGATTTTGAAACTCAGGTCGAGAGACATGAGGAAATTAGCATATTTGAGGAGGGAGTTGAGAAGAGCGAGTGAGTAAATTAAACTGGTCAAACCTGGCACGTGTGATATCCGATTTCTCTGTTCAAACATGCGAATCGAAGATAACAACGCTAGCTTTGATATAGAATTTAAAAATCAAGATTTTGAAACTCACGTCGAAAGACATGAGGAAATTAGAATATTTGAGGAGGGAGTTGAGAAGAGCTAGTGAGTAAATTAAAATGTTCATACCTGGCTCGTGTGATATCGGATTTTTGTGTTCAAACATCCGAATCGAAGCTAACAACGCTAGCTATCATATAGAATTAAAAAATCGAGATTTTGAAACTCAGGTCGAGAGACATGAGGAAATTAGCATATTTCAAGAAGGAGTTGAGAAGAGCCAGTCAGTAAATTAAAATGTTCAGACCTGGCACGTGTGATATCGGATTTTTGTGTTCAAACATGCGAATCGAAGATAACAACGCTAGCTATGATATAGAATTAAATAATCGAGATTTTGAAACTCAGGTCGAGAGACATGAAGAAATTACAATATTTGAGGAGGGAGTTGAGAAGAGCTAGTGAGTAAATTAAAATGTTCATACCTGGCTCGTGTGATATCGGATTTTTGTGTTCAAACATGCAAATCGAAACTAACAACGCTAGCTATGATATAGAATTAAAAAATCGAGATTTTGAAACTCAGGTCGAGAGACATGAGGAAATTAGCGTATTTCAAGAATGAGTTGAGAAGAGCCAGTGAGTAAATTAAAATGTTCATACCTGGCACGTCTGATATCGGATTTTTGTGTTCAAACATGCGAATCGAAGATAAGAACGCTAGCTATGATATAGAATTAAATAATCGAGATTTTGAAACTCAGGTCGAGAGACATGAAGAAATTACAATATTTGAGGAGGGAGTTGAGAAGAGCTAGTGAGTAAATTAAAATGTTCATACCTGGCTCGTGTGATATCGGATTTTTTTGTTCAAACATGCAAATCGAAGCTAACAACGCTAGCTATGATATAGAATTAAAAAATCGAGATTTTGAAACTCAGGTCGAGAGACATGAGGAAATTAGCGTATTTCAAGAAGGAGTTGAGAAGAGCCAGTGAGTAAATTAAAATGTTCATACCTGGCACGTCTGATATCGGATTTTTGTGTTCAAACATGCGAATCGAAGCTAACAACGCTAGCTATGATATAGAATTAAAAAATCGAGATTTTGAAACTCAGGTCGAGAGACATGAGGAAATTAGCGTATTTCAAGAAGGAGTTGAGAAGAGCCAGTGAGTAAATTAAAATGTTCATACCTGGCACGTCTGATATCGGATTTTTGTGTTCAAACATGCGAATCGAAGATAAGAACGCTAGCTATGATATAGAATTAAATAATCGAGATTTTGAAACTCAGGTCGAGAGACATGAAGAAATTACAATATTTGAGGAGGGAGTTGAGAAGAGCTAGTGAGTAAATTAAAATGTTCATACCTGGCTCGTGTGATATCGGATTTTTGTGTTCAAACATGCGAATCGAAGCTAACAACGCTAGCTATGATATAGAATTAGAAGATCGAGATTTTGAAACTCAGGTCGAGAGACATGCGGAAATTAGCATATTTGAGGAGGGAGTTGAGAAGAGCGAGTGAGTAAATTAAAATGGTCATACCTGGCTCGTTTAATATCGTATTTTTGTGTTCAAACATGCGAATCGAAGCTAACAACGCTAGCTTTGATATAGAATTTAAAAATCAAGATTTTGAAACTCAGGTCGAGAGACATGCCGAAATTAGCATATTTGAGGAGGGAGTTGAGAAGAGCCAGTGAGTAAATTTAAATGGTCATACCTGGCTCGTGTGATATCGGATTTCTGTGTTCAAACATGCAAATCGAAGCTAACAAGGCTAGCTATGATATAGAATTAAAAAATCGAGATTTTGAAACTGACGTCGAAAGACATGAGGAAATTAGCATGTTGGAGGAGGGAGTTGAGAAGAGCGAGTGAGTAAATTAAAATGGTCATACCTGGCTCGTGTGATATCGGATTTCTGTGTTCAAACATGCGAATCGAAACTAACAAGGCTAGCTATGATATAGAATTAAAAAATCAAGATTTTGAAACTCAGGTCGAGAGACATGCCGAAATTAGCATATTTGAGGAGGGAGTTGAGAAGAGCGTATGAGTAAATTAAAATGGTCATACCTGGCTCGTGTGATATCGGATTTCTGTGTTCAAACATGCAAATCGAAGCTAACAAGGCTAGCTATGATATAGAATTAAAAAATCAAGATTTTGAAACTGACGTCTAAAGACATGAGGAAATTAGCATGTTGGAGGAGGGAGTTGAGAAGAGCGAGTGAGTAAATTAAAATGGTCATACCTGGCTCGTGTGATATCGGATTTCTGTGTTCCAACATGCGAATCGAAACTAACAAGGCTAGCTATGATATAGAATTAAAAAATCAAGACTTTGAAACTCAGGTCGAGAGACATGAGGAAATTACAATATTTGAGGAGGGAGTTGAGAAGAGCGAGTGAGTAAATTAAACTGGTCAAACCTGGCACGTGTGATATCGGATTTCTCTGTTCAAACATGCGAATCGAAGCTAACAACGCTAGCTATGATATAGAATTAAAAAATCAAGATTTTGAAACTGATGTCGAAAGACATGAGGAAATTACAATATTTGAGGAGGGAGTTGAGAAGAGCTAGTGAGTAAATTAAAATGTTCATACCTGGCTCGTGTGATATCGGATTTTTGTGTTCAAACATGCGAATCGAAGCTAACAACGCTAGCTATGATATAGAATTAAAAAATCGAGATTTTGAAACTCAGGTCGAGCGACATGAGGAAATTAGAATATTTGAGGAGGGAGTTGAGAAGAGCTAGTGAGTAAATTAAAATGTTCATACCTGGCACGTGTGATATCGGATTTTTGTGTTCAAACATGCGAATCGAAGATAACAACGCTAGCTATGATATAGAATTAAATAATCGAGACTTTGAAACTCAGGTCGAGAGACATGAAGAAATTACAATATTTGAGGAGGGAGTTGAGAAGAGCTAGTGAGTAAATTAAAATGTTCATACCTGGCTCGTGTGATATCGGATTTTTTTGTTCAAACATGCAAATCGAAGCTAACAACGCTAGCTATGATATAGAATTAAAAAATCGAGATTTTGAAACTCAGGTCGAGAGACATGAGGAAATTAGCGTATTTCAAGAAGGAGTTGAGAAGAGCCAGTGAGTAAATTAAAATGTTCATACCTGGCACGTCTGATATCGGATTTTTGTGTTCAAACATGCGAATCGAAGATAAGAACGCTAGCTATGATATAGAATTAAATAATCGAGATTTTGAAACTCAGGTCGAGAGACATGAAGAAATTACAATATTTGAGGAGGGAGTTGAGAAGAGCTAGTGAGTAAATTAAAATGTTCATACCTGGCTCGTGTGATATCGGATTTTTGTGTTCAAACATGCGAATCGAAGCTAACAACGCTAGCTATGATATAGAATTAGAAGATCGAGATTTTGAAACTCAGGTCGAGAGACATGCGGAAATTAGCATATTTGAGGAGGGAGTTGAGAAGAGCGAGTGAGTAAATTAAAATGGTCATACCTGGCTCGTTTAATATCGGATTTTTGTGTTCAAACATGCGAATCGAAGCTAACAACGCTAGCTTTGATATAGAATTTAAAAATCAAGATTTTGAAACTCAGGTCGAGAGACATGCCGAAATTAGCATATTTGAGGAGGGAGTTGAGAAGAGCCAGTGAGTAAATTTAAATGGTCATACCTGGCTCGTGTGATATCGGATTTCTGTGTTCAAACATGCAAATCGAAGCTAACAAGGCTAGCTATGATATAGAATTAAAAAATCGAGATTTTGAAACTGACGTCGAAAGACATGAGGAAATTAGCATGTTGGAGGAGGGAGTTGAGAAGAGCGAGTGAGTAAATTAAAATGGTCATACCTGGCTCGTGTGATATCGGATTTTTGTGTTCAAACATGCGAATCGAAACTAACAAGGCTAGCTATGATATAGAATTAAAAAATCAAGATTTTGAAACTGACGTCGAAAGACATGAGGAAATTAGCATGTTGGAGGAGGGAGTTGAGAAGAGCGAGTGAGTAAATTAAAATGGTCATACCTGGCTCGTGTGATATCGGATTTCTGTGTTCAAACATGCGAATCGAAGCTAACAAGGCTAGCTATGATATAGAATTAAAAAATCGAGATTTGGAAACTGACGTCGAAAGACATGAGGAAATTAGCATGTTGGAGGAGGGAGTTGAGAAGAGCGAGTGAGTAAATTAAAATGGTCATACCTGGCTCGTGTGATATCGGATTTCTGTGTTCAAACATGCGAATCGAAGCTAACAAGGCTAGTTATGACATAGAATTAAAAAATCGAGATTTTGAAACTCAGGTCGAGAGACATGAGGAAATTAGCATATTTGAGGAGGGAGTTGAGAAGAGCGAGTGAGTAAATTAAACTGGTCAAACCTGGCACGTGTGATATCGGATTTCTCTGTTCAAACATGCGAATCGAAGCTAACAACGCTAGCTATGATATAGAATTAAAAAATCAAGATTTTGAAACTGATGTCGAAAGACATGAGGAAATTACAATATTTGAGGAGGGAGTTGAGAAGAGCTAGTGAGTAAATTAAAATGTTCATACCTGGCTCGTGTGATATCGGATTTTTGTGTTCAAACATGCGAATCGAAGCTAACAACGCTAGCTATGATATAGAATTAAAAAATCGAGATTTTGAAACTCAGGTCGAGCGACATGAGGAAATTAGAATATTTGAGGAGGGAGTTGAGAAGAGCTAGTGAGTAAATTAAAATGTTCATACCTGGCATGTGTGATATCGGATTTTTGTGTTCAAACATGCGAATCGAAGATAACAACGCTAGCTATGATATAGAATTAAATAATCGAGACTTTGAAACTCAGGTCGAGAGACATGAAGAAATTACAATATTTGAGGAGGGAGTTGAGAAGAGCTAGTGAGTAAATTAAAATGTTCATACCTGGCTCGTGTGATATCGGATTTTTGTGTTCAAACATGCAAATCGAAGCTAACAACGCTAGCTATGATATAGAATTAAAAAATCGAGATTTTGAAACTCAGGTCGAGAGACATGAGGAAATTAGCGTATTTCAAGAAGGAGTTGAGAAGAGCCAGTGAGTAAATTAAAATGTTCATACCTGGCACGTCTGATATCGGATTTTTGTGTTCAAACATGCGAATCGAAGATAAGAACGCTAGCTATGATATAGAATTAAATAATCGAGATTTTGAAACTCAGGTCGAGAGACATGAAGAAATTACAATATTTGAGGAGGGAGTTGAGAAGAGCTAGTGAGTAAATTAAAATGTTCATACCTGGCTCGTGTGATATCGGATTTTTGTGTTCAAACATGCGAATCGAAGCTAACAACGCTAGCTATGATATAGAATTAGAAGATCGAGATTTTGAAACTCAGGTCGAGAGACATGCGGAAATTAGCATATTTGAGGAGGGAGTTGAGAAGAGCGAGTGAGTAAATTAAAATGGTCATACCTGGCTCGTTTAATATCGGATTTTTGTGTTCAAACATGCGAATCGAAGCTAACAACGCTAGCTTTGATATAGAATTTAAAAATCAAGATTTTGAAACTCAGGTCGAGAGACATGCCGAAATTAGCATATTTGAGGAGGGAGTTGAGAAGAGCCAGTGAGTAAATTTAAATGGTCATACCTGGCTCGTGTGATATCGGATTTCTGTGTTCAAACATGCAAATCGAAGCTAACAAGGCTAGCTATGATATAGAATTAAAAAATCGAGATTTTGAAACTGACGTCGAAAGACATGAGGAAATTAGCATGTTGGAGGAGGGAGTTGAGAAGAGCGAGTGAGTAAATTAAAATGGTCATACCTGGCTCGTGTGATATCGGATTTCTGTGTTCAAACATGCGAATCGAAACTAACAAGGCTAGCTATGATATAGAATTAAAAAATCAAGATTTTGAAACTGACGTCGAAAGACATGAGGAAATTAGCATGTTGGAGGAGGGAGTTGAGAAGAGCGAGTGAGTAAATTAAAATGGTCATACCTGGCTCGTGTGATATTTGATTTTTGTGTTCAAACATGCGAATCGAAGCTAACAAAGCTAGGTATGATATAGAATTAAAAAATCGAGATTTTGAAACTCAGGTCGAGAGACATGACGAAATTAACATATTTGAGGAGGGAGTTGAGAAGAGCCAGTGAGTAAATTAAAATGGTCATACTTGGCTCGTGTGATATCGGATTTCTGTGCTCAAACATGTGAATCGAAGCTAACAAGGCTAGCTATGATATAGAATTAAAATATCAAGATTTTGAAACTGACGTCGAAAGACATGAGGAAATTAGCATGTTGGAGGAGGGAGTTGAGAAGAGCGAGTGAGTAAATTAAAATGGTTATACCTGGCTCGTGTGATATCGGATTTCTGTATTCAAACATGCGAATCGAAACTAACAAGGCTAGCTATGATATAGAATTAAAAAATCGAGATTTTGAAACTCAGGTCGAGAGACATGAAGAAATTACAATATTTGAGGAGGGAGTTGAGAAGAGCTAGTGAGTAAATTAAAATGTTCATACCTGGCTCGTGTGATATCGGATTTTTGTGTTCAAACATGCGAATCGAAGCTAACAACGCTAGCTATGATATAGAATTAGAAGATCGAGATTTTGAAACTCAGGTCGAGAGACATGCGGAAATTAGCATATTTGAGGAGGGAGTTGAGAAGAGCGAGTGAGTAAATTAAAATGGTCATACCTGGCTCGTTTAATATCGGATTTTTGTGTTCAAACATGCGAATCGAAGCTAACAACGCTAGCTTTGATATAGAATTTAAAAATCAAGATTTTGAAACTCAGGTCGAGAGACATGCCGAAATTAGCATATTTGAGGAGGGAGTTGAGAAGAGCCAGTGAGTAAATTTAAATGGTCATACCTGGCTCGTGTGATATCGGATTTCTGTGTTCAAACATGCAAATCGAAGCTAACAAGGCTAGCTATGATATAGAATTAAAAAATCGAGATTTTGAAACTGACGTCGAAAGACATGAGGAAATTAGCATGTTGGAGGAGGGAGTTGAGAAGAGCGAGTGAGTAAATTAAAATGGTCATACCTGGCTCGTGTGATATCGGATTTTTGTGTTCAAACATGCGAATCGAAGCTAACAACGCTAGCTATGATATAGAATTAGAAGATCGAGATTTTGAAACTCAGGTCGAGAGACATGCGGAAATTAGCATATTTGAGGAGGGAGTTGAGAAGAGCGAGTGAGTAAATTAAAATGGTCATACCTGGCTCGTTTAATATCGTATTTTTGTGTTCAAACATGCGAATCGAAGCTAACAACGCTAGCTTTGATATAGAATTTAAAAATCAAGATTTTGAAACTCAGGTCGAGAGACATGCCGAAATTAGCATATTTGAGGAGGGAGTTGAGAAGAGCCAGTGAGTAAATTTAAATGGTCATACCTGGCTCGTGTGATATCGGATTTCTGTGTTCAAACATGCAAATCGAAGCTAACAAGGCTAGCTATGATATAGAATTAAAAAATCGAGATTTTGAAACTGACGTCGAAAGACATGAGGAAATTAGCATGTTGGAGGAGGGAGTTGAGAAGAGCGAGTGAGTAAATTAAAATGGTCATACCTGGCTCGTGTGATATCGGATTTCTGTGTTCAAACATGCGAATCGAAACTAACAAGGCTAGCTATGATATAGAATTAAAAAATCAAGATTTTGAAACTCAGGTCGAGAGACATGCCGAAATTAGCATATTTGAGGAGGGAGTTGAGAAGAGCGTGTGAGTAAATTAAAATGGTCATACCTGGCTCGTGTGATATCGGATTTCTGTGTTCAAACATGCAAATCGAAGCTAACAAGGCTAGCTATGATATAGAATTAAAAAATCAAGATTTTGAAACTGACGTCTAAAGACATGAGGAAATTAGCATGTTGGAGGAGGGAGTTGAGAAGAGCGAGTGAGTAAATTAAAATGGTCATACCTGGCTCGTGTGATATCGGATTTCTGTGTTCCAACATGCGAATCGAAACTAACAAGGCTAGCTATGATATAGAATTAAAAAATCAAGACTTTGAAACTCAGGTCGAGAGACATGAGGAAATTACAATATTTGAGGAGGGAGTTGAGAAGAGCGAGTGAGTAAATTAAACTGGTCAAACCTGGCACGTGTGATATCGGATTTCTCTGTTCAAACATGCGAATCGAAGCTAACAACGCTAGCTATGATATAGAATTAAAAAATCAAGATTTTGAAACTGATGTCGAAAGACATGAGGAAATTACAATATTTGAGGAGGGAGTTGAGAAGAGCTAGTGAGTAAATTAAAATGTTCATACCTGGCTCGTGTGATATCGGATTTTTGTGTTCAAACATGCGAATCGAAGCTAACAACGCTAGCTATGATATAGAATTAAAAAATCGAGATTTTGAAACTCAGGTCGAGCGACATGAGGAAATTAGAATATTTGAGGAGGGAGTTGAGAAGAGCTAGTGAGTAAATTAAAATGTTCATACCTGGCACGTGTGATATCGGATTTTTGTGTTCAAACATGCGAATCGAAGATAACAACGCTAGCTATGATATAGAATTAAATAATCGAGACTTTGAAACTCAGGTCGAGAGACATGAAGAAATTACAATATTTGAGGAGGGAGTTGAGAAGAGCTAGTGAGTAAATTAAAATGTTCATACCTGGCTCGTGTGATATCGGATTTTTTTGTTCAAACATGCAAATCGAAGCTAACAACGCTAGCTATGATATAGAATTAAAAAATCGAGATTTTGAAACTCAGGTCGAGAGACATGAGGAAATTAGCGTATTTCAAGAAGGAGTTGAGAAGAGCCAGTGAGTAAATTAAAATGTTCATACCTGGCACGTCTGATATCGGATTTTTGTGTTCAAACATGCGAATCGAAGATAAGAACGCTAGCTATGATATAGAATTAAATAATCGAGATTTTGAAACTCAGGTCGAGAGACATGAAGAAATTACAATATTTGAGGAGGGAGTTGAGAAGAGCTAGTGAGTAAATTAAAATGTTCATACCTGGCTCGTGTGATATCGGATTTTTGTGTTCAAACATGCGAATCGAAGCTAACAACGCTAGCTATGATATAGAATTAGAAGATCGAGATTTTGAAACTCAGGTCGAGAGACATGCGGAAATTAGCATATTTGAGGAGGGAGTTGAGAAGAGCGAGTGAGTAAATTAAAATGGTCATACCTGGCTCGTTTAATATCGGATTTTTGTGTTCAAACATGCGAATCGAAGCTAACAACGCTAGCTTTGATATAGAATTTAAAAATCAAGATTTTGAAACTCAGGTCGAGAGACATGCCGAAATTAGCATATTTGAGGAGGGAGTTGAGAAGAGCCAGTGAGTAAATTTAAATGGTCATACCTGGCTCGTGTGATATCGGATTTCTGTGTTCAAACATGCAAATCGAAGCTAACAAGGCTAGCTATGATATAGAATTAAAAAATCGAGATTTTGAAACTGACGTCGAAAGACATGAGGAAATTAGCATGTTGGAGGAGGGAGTTGAGAAGAGCGAGTGAGTAAATTAAAATGGTCATACCTGGCTCGTGTGATATCGGATTTTTGTGTTCAAACATGCGAATCGAAACTAACAAGGCTAGCTATGATATAGAATTAAAAAATCAAGATTTTGAAACTGACGTCGAAAGACATGAGGAAATTAGCATGTTGGAGGAGGGAGTTGAGAAGAGCGAGTGAGTAAATTAAAATGGTCATACCTGGCTCGTGTGATATCGGATTTCTGTGTTCAAACATGCGAATCGAAGCTAACAAGGCTAGCTATGATATAGAATTAAAAAATCGAGATTTGGAAACTGACGTCGAAAGACATGAGGAAATTAGCATGTTGGAGGAGGGAGTTGAGAAGAGCGAGTGAGTAAATTAAAATGGTCATACCTGGCTCGTGTGATATCGGATTTCTGTGTTCAAACATGCGAATCGAAGCTAACAAGGCTAGTTATGACATAGAATTAAAAAATCGAGATTTTGAAACTCAGGTCGAGAGACATGAGGAAATTAGCATATTTGAGGAGGGAGTTGAGAAGAGCGAGTGAGTAAATTAAACTGGTCAAACCTGGCACGTGTGATATCGGATTTCTCTGTTCAAACATGCGAATCGAAGCTAACAACGCTAGCTATGATATAGAATTAAAAAATCAAGATTTTGAAACTGATGTCGAAAGACATGAGGAAATTACAATATTTGAGGAGGGAGTTGAGAAGAGCTAGTGAGTAAATTAAAATGTTCATACCTGGCTCGTGTGATATCGGATTTTTGTGTTCAAACATGCGAATCGAAGCTAACAACGCTAGCTATGATATAGAATTAAAAAATCGAGATTTTGAAACTCAGGTCGAGCGACATGAGGAAATTAGAATATTTGAGGAGGGAGTTGAGAAGAGCTAGTGAGTAAATTAAAATGTTCATACCTGGCATGTGTGATATCGGATTTTTGTGTTCAAACATGCGAATCGAAGATAACAACGCTAGCTATGATATAGAATTAAATAATCGAGACTTTGAAACTCAGGTCGAGAGACATGAAGAAATTACAATATTTGAGGAGGGAGTTGAGAAGAGCTAGTGAGTAAATTAAAATGTTCATACCTGGCTCGTGTGATATCGGATTTTTGTGTTCAAACATGCAAATCGAAGCTAACAACGCTAGCTATGATATAGAATTAAAAAATCGAGATTTTGAAACTCAGGTCGAGAGACATGAGGAAATTAGCGTATTTCAAGAAGGAGTTGAGAAGAGCCAGTGAGTAAATTAAAATGTTCATACCTGGCACGTCTGATATCGGATTTTTGTGTTCAAACATGCGAATCGAAGATAAGAACGCTAGCTATGATATAGAATTAAATAATCGAGATTTTGAAACTCAGGTCGAGAGACATGAAGAAATTACAATATTTGAGGAGGGAGTTGAGAAGAGCTAGTGAGTAAATTAAAATGTTCATACCTGGCTCGTGTGATATCGGATTTTTGTGTTCAAACATGCGAATCGAAGCTAACAACGCTAGCTATGATATAGAATTAGAAGATCGAGATTTTGAAACTCAGGTCGAGAGACATGCGGAAATTAGCATATTTGAGGAGGGAGTTGAGAAGAGCGAGTGAGTAAATTAAAATGGTCATACCTGGCTCGTTTAATATCGGATTTTTGTGTTCAAACATGCGAATCGAAGCTAACAACGCTAGCTTTGATATAGAATTTAAAAATCAAGATTTTGAAACTCAGGTCGAGAGACATGCCGAAATTAGCATATTTGAGGAGGGAGTTGAGAAGAGCCAGTGAGTAAATTTAAATGGTCATACCTGGCTCGTGTGATATCGGATTTCTGTGTTCAAACATGCAAATCGAAGCTAACAAGGCTAGCTATGATATAGAATTAAAAAATCGAGATTTTGAAACTGACGTCGAAAGACATGAGGAAATTAGCATGTTGGAGGAGGGAGTTGAGAAGAGCGAGTGAGTAAATTAAAATGGTCATACCTGGCTCGTGTGATATCGGATTTCTGTGTTCAAACATGCGAATCGAAACTAACAAGGCTAGCTATGATATAGAATTAAAAAATCAAGATTTTGAAACTGACGTCGAAAGACATGAGGAAATTAGCATGTTGGAGGAGGGAGTTGAGAAGAGCGAGTGAGTAAATTAAAATGGTCATACCTGGCTCGTGTGATATTTGATTTTTGTGTTCAAACATGCGAATCGAAGCTAACAAAGCTAGGTATGATATAGAATTAAAAAATCGAGATTTTGAAACTCAGGTCGAGAGACATGACGAAATTAACATATTTGAGGAGGGAGTTGAGAAGAGCCAGTGAGTAAATTAAAATGGTCATACTTGGCTCGTGTGATATCGGATTTCTGTGCTCAAACATGTGAATCGAAGCTAACAAGGCTAGCTATGATATAGAATTAAAATATCAAGATTTTGAAACTGACGTCGAAAGACATGAGGAAATTAGCATGTTGGAGGAGGGAGTTGAGAAGAGCGAGTGAGTAAATTAAAATGGTTATACCTGGCTCGTGTGATATCGGATTTCTGTATTCAAACATGCGAATCGAAACTAACAAGGCTAGCTATGATATAGAATTAAAAAATCGAGATTTTGAAACTCAGGTCGAGAGACATGAAGAAATTACAATATTTGAGGAGGGAGTTGAGAAGAGCTAGTGAGTAAATTAAAATGTTCATACCTGGCTCGTGTGATATCGGATTTTTGTGTTCAAACATGCGAATCGAAGCTAACAACGCTAGCTATGATATAGAATTAAAATATCAAGATTTTGAAACTGACGTCGAAAGACATGAGGAAATTAGCATGCTGGAGGAGGGAGTTGAGAAGAGCGAGTGAGTAAATTAAAATGGTCATACCTGGCTCTTGTGATATCGGATTTTTGTGTTCAAACATGCGAATCGAAGCTAACAAGGCTAGCTATGATATAGAATTAAAAAATCAAGATTTTGAAACTGACGTCGAAAGACATGAGGAAATTAGCATGTTGGTGGAGGGAGTTGAGAAGAGCGAGTGAGTAAATTAAAATGGTCATACCTGGCTCGTGTGATATCGGATTTCTGTGTTCAAACATGCGAATCGAAGCTAACAAGGCTAGTTATGACATAGAATTAAAAAATCGAGATTTTGAAACTCAGGTCGAGAGACATGAGGAAATTAGCATATTTGAGGAGGGAGTTGAGAAGAGCGTGTGAGTAAATTAAAATGGTCATACCTGGCTCGTGTGATATCGGATTTTTGTGTTCAAACATGCGAATCGAATCTAACAACGCTAGCTATGATATAGAATTAAAAAATCGAGATTTTGAAACTCAGATCGAGAGACATGTGGAAATTAGCATATTTGAGGAGGGAGTTGAGAAGAGCCAGTGAGTAAATTAAAATGGTCATACCTGGCTCGTGTGATATCGGATTTCTCTATTCAAACATGCGCATCGAAGTTAACAACGCTAGCTATGATATAGAATTAAAAAATCGAGATTTTGAAACTCAGGTCGAGCGACATGAAGAAATTACAATATTTGAGGAGGGTGTTGAGAAGAGCGTGTGAGTAAATTAAAATGGTCATACCTGGCTTGTGTGACATCGGATTTCTGTGTTCAAACATGCGAGTCGAAACTAACAAGGCTAGCTATGATATAGAATTAAAAAATCGAGATTTTGAAAATCAGGTCGAGAGACATGAGGAAATTAGCATATTTGAGGAGGGAGTTGAGAAGAGCCAGTGAGTAAATTAAAATGGTCATACCCAGCTCGTGTGATATCGGATGTCTGTGTTCAAACATGCGAATCGAAGCTAACAACGCTAGCTTTGATATAGAATTAAAAAATCAAGATTTTGAAACTCACGTCGAAAGACATGAGGAAATTAGCATGTTTGAGGAGGGAGTTGAGAAGAGCGAGTGAGTAAATTAAAATGGTCATACCTGGCTCGTGTGATATCGGATTTCTGTGTTCAAACATGCGAATCGAAGTTAACAATGCTAGCTATGATATTGAATAGGCCGAGAGACATGACGAAATTAGCAAATTTAAGGAGGTAGTGGAGAAGAGTGCGTCAGTAAATTAAAATGGTCAAACCTGGCACGTGTGATATCGGATTTCTCTGTTCAAACATGCGAAAGGAAGCTAACAACGCTAGCTATGATATTGAATTGAAAAATCGAGATTTTGAAACTCAGGTCGAGCGACATGAAGAAATTACAATATTTGAGGAGGGAGTTGAGAAGAGCTAGTGAGTAAATTAAAATGGTCATACCTAGCTCGTGTGACATCGGATTTTTGTGTTCAAACATGCAAAATCGAAGTTAACAACGCTAGCTATGATATTGAATTGACAAATTATAATTTTAAAATTGAGGCCGAGAGACATGAGGAAATTAATAAATTTGAGGAGGGAGTTGAGAAGAGCGAGTGAGTAAATTAAAATGGTAATACCTGGCTCGTGTGATATCGGATTTCTTTGTTCAAACATGCGAATCGAAGCTAACAAGGCTACCTAACCCTAGTTGGCAACCTCCTACTAAGTACACTCCCTTAGAAAACATTATATCTAAACACCAAACTATCTTTAGGGACACACTTCATACACTCAAATTAAAACCCACTAGGATTGCACCTCACTTATCACTAGCCTTACAATCTCTTAAGAAAAACAACAAAATCATAATCCTACCTGCTGACAAGAATGGTGGAGTGTGTGTTCTTGATAAGGACACGTACTATAACAAAGCTATAGAACACCTTTCTGATACTAATACATATAAAAAAGTCTCCCACTATCCACTTGAGGAATTATCCTATAGATTGAAAAACATTGTTAATAACCATCTTGGTACCCTATCCAACATAGAAGCCAATTACATACTACATAAACCCTCAAAAGGGTACAAAGTATGCAATATCTATTTCCTCCCAAAACTCCATAAAAACCCAATAGGTTTTAGACCTATTTGCTCATACAATAACTCCCTTTTTGAACAAACATCAAAATGGCTTCACCACCAACTCATGCCTATCCTTCTCCTTCAAAAGCAATATTTGAAAGACTCACATTCCCTTGTCCAGACTTTAGAACATCTCAACCCACCCCCTAATAGCTTTATCTTCACCTTTGATGTTGAATCTCTATATCCCAGCATACCCCCTAGGTTAGGACTCCAAGCTTTACGAAAAATGATTACCCCACATTTTTCATCTTCTAAAACTAACCTTATCTATACACTTAGCGCACTCACATTAGAATATCACTTTCTATCCTTTGATGACATGATCTATCAACAAGTCAAGGGTACAGCCATGGGTAGTAATTTTTCTGTAGTTTATGCATGCCTATTCTTAGCTCACTTAGAGAACTCCCAGCCATCACACCCTAATCTTTTTTATTTCACTAGATATATAGATGATGCATTCGGGATATGGACAGGTACTAAACCCGAATTAGAAAATTACCTCCAGTTCTATAACACCTCCACTAATAATTGCATCAAAATTACCATCACCACTTCTCCCTTTAGATTACCGTTCTTAGATTTATGGATTAACCTAAAGAATTCACATTTCTCCTTTAATTGCTACCAAAAGCCTCAAAATGCCTACCAATATCTCTCATTCTCGTCAGTTCACCCCCTTCACTTAAAACGTCATTTTATTATTAATGAACTAAAACGATACCTAATTAGAGAAAGTACCCCCTTAGGTTTCCTTCGAATGAAAAAACTATTTTTTAGTAGATTAGTTAAGAGAGGGTATCCCCTTTCTTTTATATTAGAGAATTATAAAAAGGTGCCATTTAACGCCAGGAAATCACTAGTATTTAGTAGAAAACCTAAAAGTACCCTTATACCTGTCATCTTCAAACTTAGGTATACGAAAGATACCCCTAGATTAGGAATTCACGACATGCTAGAAAACCTCCACGCAGATTTAGCCACACATCCCCAACTATCCGAACTACCGCGACCCTTCATATGTTGGACTAAGTCTAAGTCCATTCATTCTCTTCTCGTCAAAACTAAATATAAATCCATAAAAACTCCCACTTAATACTATATGCCTTTTATATCCCACCCCCACACCCACCCCCACCTATCACTTATCATGTACATACATATAACCCCCCTCTAACCCACTTTCACTAACCAATCCATTACCTATCACAATTCCCCGTTTCCCTCTCTCCCATCATTAAACTCCTATTCTCTCTCTCTCTCTCTCTCTCTCTCTCTCTCTCTCTCTCTCTCTCTCTCTCTCTCTCTCTCCTTCCCCCTATATAAACCTACCCTCTTGTTGTAAATGACCTTGGCACTGATGAGCTCTACCTAGAGCGAAACTAGTTTGCACAAGGTCTTTCTAATGAAAATTTCTTAAGCTTTTCTCTTTTCTCTTTTCTCACTCACTCTTCTCTTCTTCTCTTCTTCTTTCATCTCATTCTCTCATTCTCTTTTACTCTTGGTCACCTCTAATCCTACTCACCTTAGTTTCACTTGCATCATTGCTTTATTTCTTTTCTTACTCTTCCCATATCATCTCAATAGTTGTGCTAGTTCGCTCGCACTCCTTGTCACGATCCTACGGTCATAGCAAAAAATCGAGATTTTGAAACTCAGGTCGAGAGACATGAAAAAATAAGCATATTTGAGGAGGGAGTTGAGAAGAGGTTGTGATTAAATTAAAATGTTCATACCGGGCTCGTGTGATATCAGATTTTTGTGTTCAAACATGCGAATCGAAGTTAACAACGTTAGCTATGATATTGAATTGAAAATTTTTAATTTTAAAACTGAGGCCGAGAGACATGAGGAAATTAGCAAATTTGAGGAGGTAGTGCAGAAGAGTGCGTCAGTAAATTAAAATGTTCATACCTGGCACGTGTGATATCGGATTTTTGTGTTCAAACATGCGAATCGAAGATAACAACGCTAGCTATGATATAGAATTAAATAATCGAGATTTTGAAACTCAGGTCGAGAGACATGAAGAAATTACAATATTTGAGGAGGGAGTTGAGAAGAGCTAGTGAGTAAATTAAAATGTTCATACCTGGCTCGTGTGATATCGGATTTTTGTGTTCAAACATGCGAATCGAAGCTAACAACGCTAGCTATGATATAGAATTAAAAAATCAAGATTTTGAAACTCAGGTCGAGAGACATGAGGAAATTAGCATATTTCAAGAAGGAGTTGAGAAGAGCCAGTGAGTAAATCAAAATGTTCACACCTGGCTCGTGTGATATCGGATATTTGTGTTCAAACATGCGAATCGACGCTAACAACGCTAGCTATGATATAGAATTAAAATATCAAGATTTTGAAACTCAGATCGAGAGACATGACGAAATTAGCATATTTGAGGAGGGAGTTGAGAAGAGCGTGTGAGTAAATTAAAATGGTCATACCTGGCTCGTGTGATATCGGATTTCTGTGTTCAAACATGCGAATCGAAGCTAACAAGGCTAGCTATAATATAGAATTAAAAAATCAAGATTTTGAAACTCAGGTCGATAGACATGAGAAAATTAGCATATTTGAGGAGGGAGTTGAGAATAGCCAGTGAGTAAATTAAAATGGTCATACCTGGCTCGTGTGATATCGGATTTTTGTGTTCAAACATGCGAATCGAAGTTAACTACGCTAGCTTTGATATAGAATTAAAAAATCAAGATTTTGAAACTCACGTCGAGAGACATGAGGAAATTAGCATATTTGAGGAGGGAGTTTAGAAGAGCGATTGAGTAAATTAAAATGGTCACACCTGGCTCGTGTGATATCGGATTTCTGTGTTCAAACATGCGAATCGAAGCTAACAAGGCTAGCTATGATATAGAATTAAAAAATCGAGATTTTGAAACTCAGGTCGAGAGACATGAGGAAATTAACATATTTGAGGAGGGAGTTGAGAAGAGCCAGTGAGTAAATTAAAATGGTCATACCTGGCTCGTGTGATATCGGATTTCTGTGTTCAAACATACGAATCGAAGTTAACAACGCTAGCTATGATATTGAATTGAAAATTGATAATTTTAAAACTGAGGCCGAGAGACATGACGAAATTAGCAAATTTGAGGAGGTAGTGGAGAAGAGTGCGTCAGTAAATTAAAATGGTCATACGTGGCTCGTGTGATATCGGATTTCTGTGTTCAAACATGCGAATCGAAGCTAACAAGGCTAGCTATGACATAGAATTAAAAAATCGAGATTTTGAAACTCAGGTCGAGAGACATGAGGAAATTTGCATATTTGATGAGGGAGTGGAGAAGAGCCAGTGAGTAAATTAAAATAGTCATACCTGGCTCGTGTGATATCGGATTTTTGTGTTCAAACATGCGAATCGAAGCTAACAAAGCTAGCTATGATATAGAATTAAAAAATCGAGATTTTGAAACTCAGGTCGAGAGACATGACGAAATTAACATATTTAAGGAAGGAGTTGAGAAGAGCCAGTGAGTAAATTAAAATGGTCATACCTGGCTCGTGTGATATCGGATTTCTGTGTTCAAACATGCGAATCGAGGTTAACAACGCTAGCTATGATATTGAATTGAAAAATTAGAATTTTAAAACTGAGGCCGAGAGACATGAGGAAATTAGCAAATTTGAGGAGGTAGTGGAGAAGAGTGTGTTAGTAAATTAAAATGTTCATACCTGGCACGTGTGATATCGGATTTCTGTGTTCAAACATGCGAATCGAAGCTAACAACGCTAGCTATGATATAGAATTAAAAAATCAAGATTTTGAAACTCAGGTCGAGAGACATGACGAAATTAACATATTTGAGGAGGGAGTGGAGAAGAGTGCGTCAGTAAATTAAAATGTTCATACCTGGCTCGTGTGATATCAGATTTTTGTGTTCAAACATGCGAATCAAAGTTAACCATGCTAGCTATGATATTGAATTGACAAATTATAATTTTAAAACTGAGGCCGAGAGACATGAGGAAAGTAACAAATTTGAGGAGGTAGTGGAGAAGAGTACGTCAGTAAATTAAAATGTTCATACCTGGCACGTGTGATATCGGATATTTGTGTTCAAACATGCGAATCGAAGATAACAACGCTAGCTATGATATAGAATTAAAAAATCGAGATTTTGAAACTTAGGTCGAGACACATGACGAAATGGTTATACCTGGCTCGTGTGATATCGGATTTCTGTGTTCAAACATGCAAATCGAAGCTAACAAGGCTAGCTATGATATAGAATTAAAAAATCGAGATTTTGAAACTGACGTCGAAAGACATGAGGAAATTAGCATGTTGGAGGAGGGAGTTGAGAAGAGCCAGTGAGTAAATTAAAATGGTCATACCTGGCTCGTGTGATATCGGATTTCTGTGTTCAAACATGCGAATCGAAGCTAACAAGGCTAGCTATGATATAGAATTAAAAATCAAGATTTTGAAACGAAAGTCGAGAGACATGAGGAAATTAGCATATTTGAGGAGGGAGTTGAGAAGTGCTAGAGTGTAAATTAAAATGGTCATACCTGGCTCGTGTGATATCGGATTTATGTGTTCAAACATGCGACTCGAAGATAACAACGCTAGCTATGATATAGAATTAGAAGATCGAGATTTTGAAACTCAGGTCGAGAGATATGACAAAATTAACATATTTAAGGAGGGAGTTGAGAAGAGCCAGTAAGTAAATTAAAATGGTCATGCCTGGCTCGTGTGATATCGGATTTCTATGTTCAAACATGCGAATCGAAGCTAACAAGGCTAGCTATGATATAGAATTAAAAAATCGAGATTTTGAAACTCAGGTCGAGAGACATGAGGAAATTAGCATATTTGAGGAGGGAGTTGAGAAGAGCGAGTGAGTAAATTAAAATAGTCATACCTAGCTCGTGTAATATCGGATTTTTGTGTTCAAACATGCGAATCGGAGCTAACAACGCTAGCTTTGATATAGAATTTAAAAATCAAGATTTTGAAACTCACGTCGAAAGACATGCCGAAATTAGCATATTTCAGGAGGTAGTTGAGAAGAGCCAGTGAGTAAATTAAAATGGTCATACGTGGCTCGTGTGATATCGGATTTCTGTGTTCAAACATGCGAATCGAAGCTAACAAGGCTAGCTATGACATAGAATTAAAAAATCGAGATTTTGACTCTCAGTTCGAGAGACATGAGGAAATTAGCATATTTGAGGAGGGAGTAGAGAAGAGCCAGTGAGTAAATTAAAATGGTCATACCTGGCTCGTGTGATATCGGATTTTTGTGTTCAAACATGCGAATCGAAGCTAACTACGCTAGCTTTGATATAGAATTAAAAAATCAAGATTTTGAAACTCACGTCGAGAGACATGAGGAAATTAGCATGTTGGAGGAGGGAGTTGAGAAGAGCGAGTGAGTAAATTAAAATGGTCACACCTGGCTCGTGTGATATCGGATTTCGGTGTTCAAACATGCGAATCGAAGCTAACAAGGCTAGCTATGACATAGAATTAAAAAATCGAGATTTTGAAACTCAGTTCGAGAGACATGAAAAAATTAACATATTTGAGGAGGGAGTTGAGAAGAGCCAGTGAGTAAATTAAAATGGTCATACCTGGCTCGTGTGATATCGGATTTTTGTGTTCAAACATGCGAATCGAAGCTAACTACGCTAGCTTTGCTATAGAATTAAAAAATCAAGATTTTGAAACTCACGTTGAGAGACATGAGGAAATTAGCATGTTGGAGGTAGTGGAGAAGAGTGTGTCAGTAAACTTAAATGTTCATACCTGGCACGTGTGATATCGGATTTCTGTGTTCAAACATGCGAATCGAAGCTAACAACGCTAGCTATGATATAGAATTAAAAAATCAAGATTTTGAAACTCAAGTCGAGAGACATGATGAAATTAACATATTTGAGGAGGGAGTTGAGAAGAGTGCGTCAGTAAATTAAAATGTTCATACCTGGCTCGTGTGATATCAGATTTTTGTGTTCAAACATGCGAATCAAAGTTAACCATGCTAGCTATGATATTGAATTGACAAATTATAATTTTAAAACTGAGGCCGAGAGACATGAGGAAAGTAACAAATTTGAGGAGGTAGTGGAGAAGAGTACGTCAGTAAATTAAAATGTTCATACCTGGCACGTGTGATATCGGATATTTGTGTTCAAACATGCGAATCGAAGATAACAACGCTAGGTATGATATAGAATTAAAAAATCAAGATTTTGAAACTTAGGTCGAGAGACATGACGAAATTAACATATTTAAGGAGGGAGTTGAGAAGAGCCAGTGAGTAAATTAAAATGGTCACACCTGGCTCGTGTGATATCGGATTTCTGTGTTCAAACATGCGAATCGAAGCTAACAAGGTTAGCTATGACATAGAATTAAAAAATCGAGATTTTGAAACTCAGTTCGAGAGACATGAGGAAATTAGCATATTTGAGGAGGGAGTAGAGAAGAGCCAGTGAGTAAATTAAAATGGTCATACCTGGTTCGTGTGATATCGGATTTTTGTGTTCAAACATGCGAATCGAAGCTAACTACGCCAGCTTTGATATAGAATTAAAAAATCAAGATTTTGAAACTCACGTCGAGAGACATGAGGAAATTAGCATGTTGGAGGAGGGAGTTGAGAAGAGCGAGTGAGTAAATTAAAATGGTCACACCTGGCTCGTGTAATATCGGATTTCTGTGTTCAAACATGCGAATCGAAGCTAACAAGGCTAGCTATGATATAGAATTAAAAAATCGAGATTTTGAAACTCAGTTCGAGAGACATGAAAAAATTAACATATTTGAGGAGGGAGTTGAGAAGAGCCAGTGAGTAAATTAAAATGGTCATACCTGGCTTGTGTGATATCGGATTTCTGTGTTCAAACATGCGAATCGAAGTTAACAACGCTAGCTATGATATTGAATTGAAAATTGAAAATTTTAAAACTGAGCCCGAGAGACATGACGAAATTAGCAAATTTGAGGAGGTAGTGGAGAAGAGTGCGTCAGTAAATTAAAATGGTCATACGTGGCTCGTGTGATATCGGATTTCTGTGTTCAAACATGCGAATCGAAGCTAACAAGGCTAGCTATGACATAGAATTAAAAAATCGAGATTTTGAAACTCAGGTCCAGAGACATGAGGAAATTCGCATATTTCAGGAGGGAGTGGAGAAGAGCCAGTGAGTAAATTAAAATAGTCATACCTGGCTCGTGTGATATCGGATTTTTGTGTTCAAACATGCGAATCGAAGCTAAAAAAGCTAGCTATGATATAGAATTAAAAAATCGAGATTTTGAAACTCAGGTCGAGAGACATGACGAAATTAGCATATTTGAGGAGGGCGTTGAGAAGAGCGTGTGAGTAAATTAAAATGGTCATATCTGGCTCGTGTGATATCGGATTTTTGTGTTCAAACATGCGAATCAAAGTTAACCATGCTAGCTATGATATTGAATTGACAAATTATAATTTTAAAACTGAGGCCGAGAGACATGAGGAAAGTCACAAATTTGAGGAGGTATTGGAGAAGAGTACGTCAGTAAATTAAAATGTTCATACCTGGCACGTGTGATATCGGATATTTGTGTTCAAACATGCGAATCGAAGATAACAACGCTAGGTATGATATAGAATTAAAAAATCGAGATTTTGAAACTCAGGTCGAGAGACATGATGAAATTAACATATTTAAGGAAGGAGTTGAGAAGAGCCAGTGAGTAAATTAAAATGGTCATACCTGGCTCGTGTGATATCGGATTTCTGTGTTCAAACATGCGAATCGAAGCTAACAAGGCTAGCTATGACATAGAATTAAAAAATCGAGATTTTGAAACTCAGTTCGAGAGACATGAGGAAATTAGCATATTTGAGGAGGGAGTAGAGAAGAGCCAGTGAGTAAATTAAAATGGTCATACCTGGCTCGTGTGATATCGGATTTTTGTGTTCAAACATGCGAATCGAAGCTAACTACGCTAGCTTTGCTATAGAATTAAAAAATCAAGATTTTGAAACTCACGTTGAGAGACATGAGGAAATTAGCATGTTGGAGGTAGTGGAGAAGAGTGTGTCAGTAAACTTAAATGTTCATACCTGGCACGTGTGATATCGGATTTCTGTGTTCAAACATGCGAATCGAAGCTAACAACGCTAGCTATGATATAGAATTAAAAAATCAAGATTTTGAAACTCAAGTCGAGAGACATGATGAAATTAACATATTTGAGGAGGGAGTTGAGAAGAGTGCGTCAGTAAATTAAAATGTTCATACCTGGCTCGTGTGATATCAGATTTTTGTGTTCAAACATGCGAATCAAAGTTAACCATGCTAGCTATGATATTGAATTGACAAATTATAATTTTAAAACTGAGGCCGAGAGACATGAGGAAAGTAACAAATTTGAGGAGGTAGTGGAGAAGAGTACGTCAGTAAATTAAAATGTTCATACCTGGCACGTGTGATATCGGATATTTGTGTTCAAACATGCGAATCGAAGATAACAACGCTAGGTATGATATAGAATTAAAAAATCAAGATTTTGAAACTTAGGTCGAGAGACATGACGAAATTAACATATTTAAGGAGGGAGTTGAGAAGAGCCAGTGAGTAAATTAAAATGGTCACACCTGGCTCGTGTGATATCGGATTTCTGTGTTCAAACATGCGAATCGAAGCTAACAAGGTTAGCTATGACATAGAATTAAAAAATCGAGATTTTGAAACTCAGTTCGAGAGACATGAGGAAATTAGCATATTTGAGGAGGGAGTAGAGAAGAGCCAGTGAGTAAATTAAAATGGTCATACCTGGTTCGTGTGATATCGGATTTTTGTGTTCAAACATGCGAATCGAAGCTAACTACGCCAGCTTTGATATAGAATTAAAAAATCAAGATTTTGAAACTCACGTCGAGAGACATGAGGAAATTAGCATGTTGGAGGAGGGAGTTGAGAAGAGCGAGTGAGTAAATTAAAATGGTCACACCTGGCTCGTGTAATATCGGATTTCTGTGTTCAAACATGCGAATCGAAGCTAACAAGGCTAGCTATGATATAGAATTAAAAAATCGAGATTTTGAAACTCAGTTCGAGAGACATGAAAAAATTAACATATTTGAGGAGGGAGTTGAGAAGAGCCAGTGAGTAAATTAAAATGGTCATACCTGGCTTGTGTGATATCGGATTTCTGTGTTCAAACATGCGAATCGAAGTTAACAACGCTAGCTATGATATTGAATTGAAAATTGAAAATTTTAAAACTGAGCCCGAGAGACATGACGAAATTAGCAAATTTGAGGAGGTAGTGGAGAAGAGTGCGTCAGTAAATTAAAATGGTCATACGTGGCTCGTGTGATATCGGATTTCTGTGTTCAAACATGCGAATCGAAGCTAACAAGGCTAGCTATGACATAGAATTAAAAAATCGAGATTTTGAAACTCAGGTCCAGAGACATGAGGAAATTCGCATATTTCAGGAGGGAGTGGAGAAGAGCCAGTGAGTAAATTAAAATAGTCATACCTGGCTCGTGTGATATCGGATTTTTGTGTTCAAACATGCGAATCGAAGCTAAAAAAGCTAGCTATGATATAGAATTAAAAAATCGAGATTTTGAAACTCAGGTCGAGAGACATGACGAAATTAGCATATTTGAGGAGGGCGTTGAGAAGAGCGTGTGAGTAAATTAAAATGGTCATATCTGGCTCGTGTGATATCGGATTTTTGTGTTCAAACATGCGAATCAAAGTTAACCATGCTAGCTATGATATTGAATTGACAAATTATAATTTTAAAACTGAGGCCGAGAGACATGAGGAAAGTAACAAATTTGAGGAGGTATTGGAGAAGAGTACGTCAGTAAATTAAAATGTTCATACCTGGCACGTGTGATATCGGATATTTGTGTTCAAACATGCGAATCGAAGATAACAACGCTAGGTATGATATAGAATTAAAAAATCGAGATTTTGAAACTCAGGTCGAGAGACATGACGAAATTAACATATTTAAGGAAGGAGTTGAGAAGAGCCAGTGAGTAAATTAAAATGGTCATACCTGGCTCGTGTGATATCGGATTTCTGTGTTCAAACATGCGAATCGAAGCTAACAAGGCTAGCTATGACATAGAATTAAAAAATCGAGATTTTGAAACTCAGTTCGAGAGACATGAGGAAATTAGCATATTTGAGGAGGGAGTAGAGAAGAGCCAGTGAGTAAATTAAAATGGTCATACCTGGCTCGTGTGATATCGGATTTTTGTGTTCAAACATGCGAATCGAAGCTAACTACGCTAGCTTTGCTATAGAATTAAAAAATCAAGATTTTGAAACTCACGTTGAGAGACATGAGGAAATTAGCATGTTGGAGGTAGTGGAGAAGAGTGTGTCAGTAAACTTAAATGTTCATACCTGGCACGTGTGATATCGGATTTCTGTGTTCAAACATGCGAATCGAAGCTAACAACGCTAGCTATGATATAGAATTAAAAAATCAAGATTTTGAAACTCAAGTCGAGAGACATGATGAAATTAACATATTTGAGGAGGGAGTTGAGAAGAGTGCGTCAGTAAATTAAAATGTTCATACCTGGCTCATGTGATATCAGATTTTTGTGTTCAAACATGCGAATCAAAGTTAACCATGCTAGCTATGATATTGAATTGACAAATTATAATTTTAAAACTGAGGCCGAGAGACATGAGGAAAGTAACAAATTTGAGGAGGTAGTGGAGAAGAGTACGTCAGTAAATTAAAATGTTCATACCTGGCACGTGTGATATCGGATATTTGTGTTCAAACATGCGAATCGAAGATAACAACGCTAGGTATGATATAAAATTAAAAAATCAAGATTTTGAAACTTAGGTCGAGAGACATGACGAAATTAACATATTTAAGGAGGGAGTTGAGAAGAGCCAGTGAGTAAATTAAAATGGTCACACCTGGCTCGTGTGATATCGGATTTCTGTGTTCAAACATGCGAATCGAAGCTAACAAGGTTAGCTATGACATAGAATTAAAAAATCGAGATTTTGAAACTCAGTTCGAGAGACATGAGGAAATTAGCATATTTGAGGAGGGAGTAGAGAAGAGCCAGTGAGTAAATTAAAATGGTCATACCTGGTTCGTGTGATATCGGATTTTTGTGTTCAAACATGCGAATCGAAGCTAACTACGCCAGCTTTGATATAGAATTAAAAAATCAAGATTTTGAAACTCACGTCGAGAGACATGAGGAAATTAGCATGTTGGAGGAGGGAGTTGAGAAGAGCGAGTGAGTAAATTAAAATGGTCACACCTGGCTCGTGTAATATCGGATTTCTGTGTTCAAACATGCGAATCGAAGCTAACAAGGCTAGCTATGATATAGAATTAAAAAATCGAGATTTTGAAACTCAGTTCGAGAGACATGAAAAAATTAACATATTTGAGGAGGGAGTTGAGAAGAGCCAGTGAGTAAATTAAAATGGTCATACCTGGCTTGTGTGATATCGGATTTCTGTGTTCAAACATGCGAATCGAAGTTAACAACGCTAGCTATGATATTGAATTGAAAATTGAAAATTTTAAAACTGAGCCCGAGAGACATGACGAAATTAGCAAATTTGAGGAGGTAGTGGAGAAGAGTGCGTCAGTAAATTAAAATGGTCATACGTGGCTCGTGTTATATCGGATTTCTGTGTTCAAACATGCGAATCGAAGCTAACAAGGCTAGCTATGACATAGAATTAAAAAATCGAGATTTTGAAACTCAGGTCCAGAGACATGAGGAAATTCGCATATTTCAGGAGGGAGTGGAGAAGAGCCAGTGAGTAAATTAAAATAGTCATACCTGGCTCGTGTGATATCGGATTTTTGTGTTCAAACATGCGAATCGAAGCTAAAAAAGCTAGCTATGATATAGAATTAAAAAATCGAGATTTTGAAACTCAGGTCGAGAGACATGACGAAATTAGCATATTTGAGGAGGGCGTTGAGAAGAGCGTGTGAGTAAATTAAAATGGTCATACCTGGCTCGTGTGATATCGGATTTCTGTGTTCAAACATGCGAATCGAAGCTAACAAGGCTAGCTATGATATAGAATTAAAAAATCGAGATTTTGAAACTCAGTTCGAGAGACATGAAAAAATTAACATATTTGAGGAGGGAGTTGAGAAGAGCCAGTGAGTAAATTAAAATGGTCATACCTGGCTCGTGTGATATCGGATTTTTGTGTTCAAACATGCGAATCGAAGCTAACTACGCTAGCTTTGCTATAGAATTAAAAAATCAAGATTTTGAAACTCACGTTGAGAGACATGAGGAAATTAGCATGTTGGAGGTAGTGGAGAAGAGTGTGTCAGTAAACTTAAATGTTCATACCTGGCACGTGTGATATCGGATTTCTGTGTTCAAACATGCGAATCGAAGATAACAACGCTAGCTATGATATAGAATTAAAAAATCGAGATTTTGAAACTCAGGTCGAGAGACATGACGAAATTAACACATTTGAGGAGGGAGTGGAGAAGAGTGCGTCAGGAAATTAAAATGTTCATACCTGGCTCGTGTGATATCAGATTTTTGTGTTCAAACATGCGAATCAAAGTTAACCATGCTAGCTATGATATTGAATTGACAAATTATAATTTTAAAACTGAGGCCGAGAGACATGAGGAAAGTAATAAATTTGAGGAGGTATTGGAGAAGAGTACGTCAGTAAATTAAAATGTTCATACCTGGCACGTGTGATATCGGATATTTGTGTTCAAACATGCGAATCGAAGATAACAACGCTAGGTATGATATAGAATTAAAAAATCGAGATTTTGAAACTCAGGTCGAGAGACATGACGAAATTAACATATTTAAGGAAGGAGTTGAGAAGAGCCAGTGAGTAAATTAAAATGGTCATACCTGGCTCGTGTGATATCGGATTTCTGTGTTCAAACATGCGAATCGAAGCTAACAAGGCTAGCTATGACATAGAATTAAAAAATCGAGATTTTGAAACTCAGGTCAAGAGACATGAGGAAATTCGCATATTTGAGGAGGGAGTGGAGAAGAGCCAGTGAGTAAATTAAAATAATCATACCTGGCTCGTGTGATATCGGATTTTTGTGTTCAAACATGCGAACCGAAGCTAACAAAGCTAGCTATGATATAGAATTAAAAAATCGAGATTTTGAAACTCAGGTCGAGAGACATGACGAAATTAACATATTTAAGGAAGGAGTTGAGAAGAGCCAGTGAGTAAATTAAAATGGTCATACCTGGCTCGTGTGATATCGGATTTCTGTGTTCAAAAATGCGAATCGAAGCTAACAAGGCTAGCTATGACATAGAATTAAAAAATCGAGATTTTGAAACTCAGTTCGAGAGACATGAGGAAATTAGCATATTTGAGGAGGGAGTAGAGAAGAGCCAGTGAGTAAATTAAAATGGTCATACCTGGCTCGTGTGATATCGGATTTTTGTGTTCAAACATGCGAATCGAAGCTAACTACGCTAGCTTTGCTATAGAATTAAAAAATCAAGATTTTGAAACTCACGTTGAGAGACGTGAGGAAATTAGCATGTTGGAGGTAGTGGAGAAGAGTGTGTCAGTAAACTTAAATGTTCATACCTGGCACGTGTGATATCGGATTTCTGTGTTCAAACATGCGAATCGAAGCTAACAACGCTAGCTATGATATAGAATTAAAAAATCAAGATTTTGAAACTCAAGTCGAGAGACATGATGAAATTAACATATTTGAGGAGGGAGTTGAGAAGAGTGCGTCAGTAAATTAAAATGTTCATACCTGGCTCGTGTGATATCAGATTTTTGTGTTCAAACATGCGAATCAAAGTTAACCATGCTAGCTATGATATTGAATTGACAAATTATAATTTTAAAACTGAGGCCGAGAGACATGAGGAAAGTAACAAATTTGAGGAGGTAGTGGAGAAGAGTACGTCAGTAAATTAAAATGTTCATACCTGGCACGTGTGATATCGGATATTTGTGTTCAAACATGCGAATCGAAGATAACAACGCTAGGTATGATATAGAATTAAAAAATCAAGATTTTGAAACTTAGGTCGAGAGACATGACGAAATTAACATATTTAAGGAGGGAGTTGAGAAGAGCCAGTGAGTAAATTAAAATGGTCACACCTGGCTCGTGTGATATCGGATTTCTGTGTTCAAACATGCGAATCGAAGCTAACAAGGTTAGCTATGACATAGAATTAAAAAATCGAGATTTTGAAACTCAGTTCGAGAGACATGAGGAAATTAGCATATTTGAGGAGGGAGTAGAGAAGAGCCAGTGAGTAAATTAAAATGGTCATACCTGGTTCGTGTGATATCGGATTTTTGTGTTCAAACATGCGAATCGAAGCTAACTACGCCAGCTTTGATATAGAATTAAAAAATCAAGATTTTGAAACTCACGTCGAGAGACATGAGGAAATTAGCATGTTGGAGGAGGGAGTTGAGAAGAGCGAGTGAGTAAATTAAAATGGTCACACCTGGCTCGTGTAATATCGGATTTCTGTGTTCAAACATGCGAATCGAAGCTAACAAGGCTAGCTATGATATAGAATTAAAAAATCGAGATTTTGAAACTCAGTTCGAGAGACATGAAAAAATTAACATATTTGAGGAGGGAGTTGAGAAGAGCCAGTGAGTAAATTAAAATGGTCATACCTGGCTTGTGTGATATCGGATTTCTGTGTTCAAACATGCGAATCGAAGTTAACAACGCTAGCTATGATATTGAATTGAAAATTGAAAATTTTAAAACTGAGCCCGAGAGACATGACGAAATTAGCAAATTTGAGGAGGTAGTGGAGAAGAGTGCGTCAGTAAATTAAAATGGTCATACGTGGCTCGTGTGATATCGGATTTCTGTGTTCAAACATGCGAATCGAAGCTAACAAGGCTAGCTATGACATAGAATTAAAAAATCGAGATTTTGAAACTCAGGTCCAGAGACATGAGGAAATTCGCATATTTCAGGAGGGAGTGGAGAAGAGCCAGTGAGTAAATTAAAATAGTCATACCTGGCTCGTGTGATATCGGATTTTTGTGTTCAAACATGCGAATCGAAGCTAAAAAAGCTAGCTATGATATAGAATTAAAAAATCGAGATTTTGAAACTCAGGTCGAGAGACATGACGAAATTAGCATATTTGAGGAGGGCGTTGAGAAGAGCGTGTGAGTAAATTAAAATGGTCATATCTGGCTCGTGTGATATCGGATTTTTGTGTTCAAACATGCGAATCAAAGTTAACCATGCTAGCTATGATATTGAATTGACAAATTATAATTTTAAAACTGAGGCCGAGAGACATGAGGAAAGTAACAAATTTGAGGAGGTATTGGAGAAGAGTACGTCAGTAAATTAAAATGTTCATACCTGGCACGTGTGATATCGGATATCTGTGTTCAAACATGCGAATCGAAGATAACAACGCTAGGTATGATATAGAATTAAAAAATCGAGATTTTGAAACTCAGGTCGAGAGACATGACGAAATTAACATATTTAAGGAAGGAGTTGAGAAGAGCCAGTGAGTAAATTAAAATGGTCATACCTGGCTCGTGTGATATCGGATTTCTGTGTTCAAACATGCGAATCGAAGCTAACAAGGCTAGCTATGACATAGAATTAAAAAATCGAGATTTTGAAACTCAGTTCGAGAGACATGAGGAAATTAGCATATTTGAGGAGGGAGTAGAGAAGAGCCAGTGAGTAAATTAAAATGGTCATACCTGGCTCGTGTGATATCGGATTTTTGTGTTCAAACATGCGAATCGAAGCTAACTACGCTAGCTTTGCTATAGAATTAAAAAATCAAGATTTTGAAACTCACGTTGAGAGACATGAGGAAATTAGCATGTTGGAGGTAGTGGAGAAGAGTGTGTCAGTAAACTTAAATGTTCATACCTGGCACGTGTGATATCGGATTTCTGTGTTCAAACATGCGAATCGAAGCTAACAACGCTAGCTATGATATAGAATTAAAAAATCAAGATTTTGAAACTCAAGTCGAGAGACATGATGAAATTAACATATTTGAGGAGGGAGTTGAGAAGAGTGCGTCAGTAAATTAAAATGTTCATACCTGGCTCGTGTGATATCAGATTTTTGTGTTCAAACATGCGAATCAAAGTTAACCATGCTAGCTATGATATTGAATTGACAAATTATAATTTTAAAACTGAGGCCGAGAGACATGAGGAAAGTAACAAATTTGAGGAGGTAGTGGAGAAGAGTACGTCAGTAAATTAAAATGTTCATACCTGGCACGTGTGATATCGGATATTTGTGTTCAAACATGCGAATCGAAGATAACAACGCTAGGTATGATATAGAATTAAAAAATCAAGATTTTGAAACTTAGGTCGAGAGACATGACGAAATTAACATATTTAAGGAGGGAGTTGAGAAGAGCCAGTGAGTAAATTAAAATGGTCACACCTGGCTCGTGTGATATCGGATTTCTGTGTTCAAACATGCGAATCGAAGCTAACAAGGTTAGCTATGACATAGAATTAAAAAATCGAGATTTTGAAACTCAGTTCGAGAGACATGAGGAAATTAGCATATTTGAGGAGGGAGTAGAGAAGAGCCAGTGAGTAAATTAAAATGGTCATACCTGGTTCGTGTGATATCGGATTTTTGTGTTCAAACATGCGAATCGAAGCTAACTACGCCAGCTTTGATATAGAATTAAAAAATCAAGATTTTGAAACTCACGTCGAGAGACATGAGGAAATTAGCATGTTGGAGGAGGGAGTTGAGAAGAGCGAGTGAGTAAATTAAAATGGTCACACCTGGCTCGTGTAATATCGGATTTCTGTGTTCAAACATGCGAATCGAAGCTAACAAGGCTAGCTATGATATAGAATTAAAAAATCGAGATTTTGAAACTCAGTTCGAGAGACATGAAAAAATTAACATATTTGAGGAGGGAGTTGAGAAGAGCCAGTGAGTAAATTAAAATGGTCATACCTGGCTTGTGTGATATCGGATTTCTGTGTTCAAACATGCGAATCGAAGTTAACAACGCTAGCTATGATATTGAATTGAAAATTGAAAATTTTAAAACTGAGCCCGAGAGACATGACGAAATTAGCAAATTTGAGGAGGTAGTGGAGAAGAGTGCGTCAGTAAATTAAAATGGTCATACGTGGCTCGTGTGATATCGGATTTCTGTGTTCAAACATGCGAATCGAAGCTAACAAGGCTAGCTATGACATAGAATTAAAAAATCGAGATTTTGAAACTCAGGTCCAGAGACATGAGGAAATTCGCATATTTCAGGAGGGAGTGGAGAAGAGCCAGTGAGTAAATTAAAATAGTCATACCTGGCTCGTGTGATATCGGATTTTTGTGTTCAAACATGCGAATCGAAGCTAAAAAAGCTAGCTATGATATAGAATTAAAAAATCGAGATTTTGAAACTCAGGTCGAGAGACATGACGAAATTAGCATATTTGAGGAGGGCGTTGAGAAGAGCGTGTGAGTAAATTAAAATGGTCATATCTGGCTCGTGTGATATCGGATTTTTGTGTTCAAACATGCGAATCAAAGTTAACCATGCTAGCTATGATATTGAATTGACAAATTATAATTTTAAAACTGAGGCCGAGAGACATGAGGAAAGTAACAAATTTGAGGAGGTATTGGAGAAGAGTACGTCAGTAAATTAAAATGTTCATACCTGGCACGTGTGATATCGGATATCTGTGTTCAAACATGCGAATCGAAGATAACAACGCTAGGTATGATATAGAATTAAAAAATCGAGATTTTGAAACTCAGGTCGAGAGACATGACGAAATTAACATATTTAAGGAAGGAGTTGAGAAGAGCCAGTGAGTAAATTAAAATGGTCATACCTGGCTCGTGTGATATCGGATTTCTGTGTTCAAACATGCGAATCGAAGCTAACAAGGCTAGCTATGACATAGAATTAAAAAATCGAGATTTTGAAACTCAGTTCGAGAGACATGAGGAAATTAGCATATTTGAGGAGGGAGTAGAGAAGAGCCAGTGAGTAAATTAAAATGGTCATACCTGGCTCGTGTGATATCGGATTTTTGTGTTCAAACATGCGAATCGAAGCTAACTACGCTAGCTTTGCTATAGAATTAAAAAATCAAGATTTTGAAACTCACGTTGAGAGACATGAGGAAATTAGCATGTTGGAGGTAGTGGAGAAGAGTGTGTCAGTAAACTTAAATGTTCATACCTGGCACGTGTGATATCGGATTTCTGTGTTCAAACATGCGAATCGAAGCTAACAACGCTAGCTATGATATAGAATTAAAAAATCAAGATTTTGAAACTCAAGTCGAGAGACATGATGAAATTAACATATTTGAGGAGGGAGTTGAGAAGAGTGCGTCAGTAAATTAAAATGTTCATACCTGGCTCGTGTGATATCAGATTTTTGTGTTCAAACATGCGAATCAAAGTTAACCATGCTAGCTATGATATTGAATTGACAAATTATAATTTTAAAACTGAGGCCGAGAGACATGAGGAAAGTAACAAATTTGAGGAGGTAGTGGAGAAGAGTACGTCAGTAAATTAAAATGTTCATACCTGGCACGTGTGATATCGGATATTTGTGTTCAAACATGCGAATCGAAGATAACAACGCTAGGTATGATATAGAATTAAAAAATCAAGATTTTGAAACTTAGGTCGAGAGACATGACGAAATTAACATATTTAAGGAGGGAGTTGAGAAGAGCCAGTGAGTAAATTAAAATGGTCACACCTGGCTCGTGTGATATCGGATTTCTGTGTTCAAACATGCGAATCGAAGCTAACAAGGTTAGCTATGACATAGAATTAAAAAATCGAGATTTTGAAACTCAGTTCGAGAGACATGAGGAAATTAGCATATTTGAGGAGGGAGTAGAGAAGAGCCAGTGAGTAAATTAAAATGGTCATACCTGGTTCGTGTGATATCGGATTTTTGTGTTCAAACATGCGAATCGAAGCTAACTACGCCAGCTTTGATATAGAATTAAAAAATCAAGATTTTGAAACTCACGTCGAGAGACATGAGGAAATTAGCATGTTGGAGGAGGGAGTTGAGAAGAGCGAGTGAGTAAATTAAAATGGTCACACCTGGCTCGTGTAATATCGGATTTCTGTGTTCAAACATGCGAATCGAAGCTAACAAGGCTAGCTATGATATAGAATTAAAAAATCGAGATTTTGAAACTCAGTTCGAGAGACATGAAAAAATTAACATATTTGAGGAGGGAGTTGAGAAGAGCCAGTGAGTAAATTAAAATGGTCATACCTGGCTTGTGTGATATCGGATTTCTGTGTTCAAACATGCGAATCGAAGTTAACAACGCTAGCTATGATATTGAATTGAAAATTGAAAATTTTAAAACTGAGCCCGAGAGACATGACGAAATTAGCAAATTTGAGGAGGTAGTGGAGAAGAGTGCGTCAGTAAATTAAAATGGTCATACGTGGCTCGTGTGATATCGGATTTCTGTGTTCAAATATGCGAATCGAAGCTAACAAGGCTAGCTATGACATAGAATTAAAAAATCGAGATTTTGAAACTCAGGTCCAGAGACATGAGGAAATTCGCATATTTCAGGAGGGAGTGGAGAAGAGCCAGTGAGTAAATTAAAATAGTCATACCTGGCTCGTGTGATATCGGATTTTTGTGTTCAAACATGCGAATCGAAGCTAAAAAAGCTAGCTATGATATAGAATTAAAAAATCGAGATTTTGAAACTCAGGTCGAGAGACATGACGAAATTAGCATATTTGAGGAGGGCGTTGAGAAGAGCGTGTGAGTAAATTAAAATGGTCATATCTGGCTCGTGTGATATCGGATTTTTGTGTTCAAACATGCGAATCAAAGTTAACCATGCTAGCTATGATATTGAATTGACAAATTATAATTTTAAAACTGAGGCCGAGAGACATGAGGAAAGTAACAAATTTGAGGAGGTATTGGAGAAGAGTACGTCAGTAAATTAAAATGTTCATACCTGGCACGTGTGATATCGGATATCTGTGTTCAAACATGCGAATCGAAGATAACAACGCTAGGTATGATATAGAATTAAAAAATCGAGATTTTGAAACTCAGGTCGAGAGACATGACGAAATTAACATATTTAAGGAAGGAGTTGAGAAGAGCCAGTGAGTAAATTAAAATGGTCATACCTGGCTCGTGTGATATCGGATTTCTGTGTTCAAACATGCGAATCGAAGCTAACAAGGCTAGCTATGACATAGAATTAAAAAATCGAGATTTTGAAACTCAGTTCGAGAGACATGAGGAAATTAGCATATTTGAGGAGGGAGTAGAGAAGAGCCAGTGAGTAAATTAAAATGGTCATACCTGGCTCGTGTGATATCGGATTTTTGTGTTCAAACATGCGAATCGAAGCTAACTACGCTAGCTTTGCTATAGAATTAAAAAATCAAGATTTTGAAACTCACGTTGAGAGACATGAGGAAATTAGCATGTTGGAGGTAGTGGAGAAGAGTGTGTCAGTAAACTTAAATGTTCATACCTGGCACGTGTGATATCGGATTTCTGTGTTCAAACATGCGAATCGAAGCTAACAACGCTAGCTATGATATAGAATTAAAAAATCAAGATTTTGAAACTCAAGTCGAGAGACATGATGAAATTAACATATTTGAGGAGGGAGTTGAGAAGAGTGCGTCAGTAAATTAAAATGTTCATACCTGGCTCGTGTGATATCAGATTTTTGTGTTCAAACATGCGAATCAAAGTTAACCATGCTAGCTATGATATTGAATTGACAAATTATAATTTTAAAACTGAGGCCGAGAGACATGAGGAAAGTAACAAATTTGAGGAGGTAGTGGAGAAGAGTACGTCAGTAAATTAAAATGTTCATACCTGGCACGTGTGATATCGGATATTTGTGTTCAAACATGCGAATCGAAGATAACAACGCTAGGTATGATATAGAATTAAAAAATCAAGATTTTGAAACTTAGGTCGAGAGACATGACGAAATTAACATATTTAAGGAGGGAGTTGAGAAGAGCCAGTGAGTAAATTAAAATGGTCACACCTGGCTCGTGTGATATCGGATTTCTGTGTTCAAACATGCGAATCGAAGCTAACAAGGTTAGCTATGACATAGAATTAAAAAATCGAGATTTTGAAACTCAGTTCGAGAGACATGAGGAAATTAGCATATTTGAGGAGGGAGTAGAGAAGAGCCAGTGAGTAAATTAAAATGGTCATACCTGGTTCGTGTGATATCGGATTTTTGTGTTCAAACATGCGAATCGAAGCTAACTACGCCAGCTTTGATATAGAATTAAAAAATCAAGATTTTGAAACTCACGTCGAGAGACATGAGGAAATTAGCATGTTGGAGGAGGGAGTTGAGAAGAGCGAGTGAGTAAATTAAAATGGTCACACCTGGCTCGTGTAATATCGGATTTCTGTGTTCAAACATGCGAATCGAAGCTAACAAGGCTAGCTATGATATAGAATTAAAAAATCGAGATTTTGAAACTCAGTTCGAGAGACATGAAAAAATTAACATATTTGAGGAGGGAGTTGAGAAGAGCCAGTGAGTAAATTAAAATGGTCATACCTGGCTTGTGTGATATCGGATTTCTGTGTTCAAACATGCGAATCGAAGTTAACAACGCTAGCTATGATATTGAATTGAAAATTGAAAATTTTAAAACTGAGCCCGAGAGACATGACGAAATTAGCAAATTTGAGGAGGTAGTGGAGAAGAGTGCGTCAGTAAATTAAAATGGTCATACGTGGCTCGTGTTATATCGGATTTCTGTGTTCAAACATGCGAATCGAAGCTAACAAGGCTAGCTATGACATAGAATTAAAAAATCGAGATTTTGAAACTCAGGTCCAGAGACATGAGGAAATTCGCATATTTCAGGAGGGAGTGGAGAAGAGCCAGTGAGTAAATTAAAATAGTCATACCTGGCTCGTGTGATATCGGATTTTTGTGTTCAAACATGCGAATCGAAGCTAAAAAAGCTAGCTATGATATAGAATTAAAAAATCGAGATTTTGAAACTCAGGTCGAGAGACATGACGAAATTAGCATATTTGAGGAGGGCGTTGAGAAGAGCGTGTGAGTAAATTAAAATGGTCATACCTGGCTCGTGTGATATCGGATTTCTGTGTTCAAACATGCGAATCGAAGCTAACAAGGCTAGCTATGATATAGAATTAAAAAATCGAGATTTTGAAACTCAGTTCGAGAGACATGAAAAAATTAACATATTTGAGGAGGGAGTTGAGAAGAGCCAGTGAGTAAATTAAAATGGTCATACCTGGCTCGTGTGATATCGGATTTTTGTGTTCAAACATGCGAATCGAAGCTAACTACGCTAGCTTTGCTATAGAATTAAAAAATCAAGATTTTGAAACTCACGTTGAGAGACATGAGGAAATTAGCATGTTGGAGGTAGTGGAGAAGAGTGTGTCAGTAAACTTAAATGTTCATACCTGGCACGTGTGATATCGGATTTCTGTGTTCAAACATGCGAATCGAAGCTAACAACGCTAGCTATGATATAGAATTAAAAAATCAAGATTTTGAAACTCAAGTCGAGAGACATGACGAAATTAACATATTTGAGGAGGGAGTGGAGAAGAGTGCGTCAGGAAATTAAAATGTTCATACCTGGCTCGTGTGATATCAGATTTTTGTGTTCAAACATGCGAATCAAAGTTAACCATGCTAGCTATGATATTGAATTGACAAATTATAATTTTAAAACTGAGGCCGAGAGACATGAGGAAAGTAATAAATTTGAGGAGGTATTGGAGAAGAGTACGTCAGTAAATTAAAATGTTCATACCTGGCACGTGTGATATCGGATATTTGTGTTCAAACATGCGAATCGAAGATAACAACGCTAGGTATGATATAGAATTAAAAAATCAAGATTTTGAAACTTAGGTCGAGAGACATGACGAAATTAACATATTTAAGGAGGGAGTTGAGAAGAGCCAGTGAGTAAATTAAAATGGTCACACCTGGCTCGTGTGATATCGGATTTCTGTGTTCAAACATGCGAATCGAAGCTAACAAGGTTAGCTATGACATAGAATTAAAAAATTGAGATTTTGAAACCTAGTTCGAGAGACATGAGGAAATTAGCATATTTGAGGAGGGAGTAGAGAAGAGCCAGTGAGTAAATTAAAATGGTCATACCTGGTTCGTGTGATATCGGATTTTTGTGTTCAAACATGCGAATCGAAGCTAACTACGCCAGCTTTGATATAGAATTAGAAAATCAAGATTTTGAAACTCACGTCGAGAGACATGAGGAAATTAGCATGTTGGAGGAGGGAGTTGAGAAGAGCGAGTGAGTAAATTAAAATGGTCACACCTGGCTCGTGTAATATCGGATTTCTGTGTTCAAACATGCGAATCGAAGCTAACAAGGCTAGCTATGATATAGAATTAAAAAATCGAGATTTTGAAACTCAGTTCGAGAGACATGAAAAAATTAACATATTTGAGGAGGGAGTTGAGAAGAGCCAGTGAGTAAATTAAAATGGTCATACCTGGCTTGTGTGATATCGGATTTCTGTGTTCAAACATGCGAATCGAAGTTAACAACGCTAGCTATGATATTGAATTGAAAATTGAAAATTTTAAAACTGAGCCCGAGAGACATGACGAAATTAGCAAATTTGAGGAGGTAGTGGAGAAGAGTGCGTCAGTAAATTAAAATGGTCATACGTGGCTCGTGTTATATCGGATTTCTGTGTTCAAACATGCGAATCGAAGCTAACAAGGCTAGCTATGACATAGAATTAAAAAATCGAGATTTTGAAACTCAGGTCCAGAGACATGAGGAAATTCGCATATTTCAGGAGGGAGTGGAGAAGAGCCAGTGAGTAAATTAAAATAGTCATACCTGGCTCGTGTGATATCGGATTTTTGTGTTCAAACATGCGAATCGAAGCTAAAAAAGCTAGCTATGATATAGAATTAAAAAATCGAGATTTTGAAACTCAGGTCGAGAGACATGACGAAATTAGCATATTTGAGGAGGGCGTTGAGAAGAGCGTGTGAGTAAATTAAAATGGTCATACCTGGCTCGTGTGATATCGGATTTCTGTGTTCAAACATGCGAATCGAAGCTAACAAGGCTAGCTATGATATAGAATTAAAAAATCGAGATTTTGAAACTCAGTTCGAGAGACATGAAAAAATTAACATATTTGAGGAGGGAGTTGAGAAGAGCCAGTGAGTAAATTAAAATGGTCATACCTGGCTCGTGTGATATCGGATTTTTGTGTTCAAACATGCGAATCGAAGCTAACTACGCTAGCTTTGCTATAGAATTAAAAAATCAAGATTTTGAAACTCACGTTGAGAGACATGAGGAAATTAGCATGTTGGAGGTAGTGGAGAAGAGTGTGTCAGTAAACTTAAATGTTCATACCTGGCACGTGTGATATCGGATTTCTGTGTTCAAACATGCGAATCGAAGCTAACAACGCTAGCTATGATATAGAATTAAAAAATCAAGATTTTGAAACTCAAGTCGAGAGACATGACGAAATTAACATATTTGAGGAGGGAGTGGAGAAGAGTGCGTCAGGAAATTAAAATGTTCATACCTGGCTCGTGTGATATCAGATTTTTGTGTTCAAACATGCGAATCAAAGTTAACCATGCTAGCTATGATATTGAATTGACAAATTATAATTTTAAAACTGAGGCCGAGAGACATGAGGAAAGTAATAAATTTGAGGAGGTATTGGAGAAGAGTACGTCAGTAAATTAAAATGTTCATACCTGGCACGTGTGATATCGGATATTTGTGTTCAAACATGCGAATCGAAGATAACAACGCTAGGTATGATATAGAATTAAAAAATCAAGATTTTGAAACTTAGGTCGAGAGACATGACGAAATTAACATATTTAAGGAGGGAGTTGAGAAGAGCCAGTGAGTAAATTAAAATGGTCACACCTGGCTCGTGTGATATCGGATTTCTGTGTTCAAACATGCGAATCGAAGCTAACAAGGTTAGCTATGACATAGAATTAAAAAATTGAGATTTTGAAACCTAGTTCGAGAGACATGAGGAAATTAGCATATTTGAGGAGGGAGTAGAGAAGAGCCAGTGAGTAAATTAAAATGGTCATACCTGGTTCGTGTGATATCGGATTTTTGTGTTCAAACATGCGAATCGAAGCTAACTACGCCAGCTTTGATATAGAATTAGAAAATCAAGATTTTGAAACTCACGTCGAGAGACATGAGGAAATTAGCATGTTGGAGGAGGGAGTTGAGAAGAGCGAGTGAGTAAATTAAAATGGTCACACCTGGCTCGTGTAATATCGGATTTCTGTGTTCAAACATGCGAATCGAAGCTAACAAGGCTAGCTATGATATAGAATTAAAAAATCGAGATTTTGAAACTCAGTTCGAGAGACATGAAAAAATTAACATATTTGAGGAGGGAGTTGAGAAGAGCCAGTGAGTAAATTAAAATGGTCATACCTGGCTTGTGTGATATCGGATTTCTGTGTTCAAACATGCGAATCGAAGTTAACAACGCTAGCTATGATATTGAATTGAAAATTGAAAATTTTAAAACTGAGCCCGAGAGACATGACGAAATTAGCAAATTTGAGGAGGTAGTGGAGAAGAGTGCGTCAGTAAATTAAAATGGTCATACGTGGCTCGTGTTATATCGGATTTCTGTGTTCAAACATGCGAATCGAAGCTAACAAGGCTAGCTATGACATAGAATTAAAAAATCGAGATTTTGAAACTCAGGTCCAGAGACATGAGGAAATTCGCATATTTCAGGAGGGAGTGGAGAAGAGCCAGTGAGTAAATTAAAATAGTCATACCTGGCTCGTGTGATATCGGATTTTTGTGTTCAAACATGCGAATCGAAGCTAAAAAAGCTAGCTATGATATAGAATTAAAAAATCGAGATTTTGAAACTCAGGTCGAGAGACATGACGAAATTAGCATATTTGAGGAGGGCGTTGAGAAGAGCGTGTGAGTAAATTAAAATGGTCATACCTGGCTCGTGTGATATCGGATTTCTGTGTTCAAACATGCGAATCGAAGCTAACAAGGCTAGCTATGATATAGAATTAAAAAATCGAGATTTTGAAACTCAGTTCGAGAGACATGAAAAAATTAACATATTTGAGGAGGGAGTTGAGAAGAGCCAGTGAGTAAATTAAAATGGTCATACCTGGCTCGTGTGATATCGGATTTTTGTGTTCAAACATGCGAATCGAAGCTAACTACGCTAGCTTTGCTATAGAATTAAAAAATCAAGATTTTGAAACTCACGTTGAGAGACATGAGGAAATTAGCATGTTGGAGGTAGTGGAGAAGAGTGTGTCAGTAAACTTAAATGTTCATACCTGGCATGTGTGATATCGGATTTCTGTGTTCAAACATGCGAATCGAAGCTAACAACGCTAGCTATGATATAGAATTAAAAAATCAAGATTTTGAAACTCAAGTCGAGAGACATGACGAAATTAACATATTTGAGGAGGGAGTGGAGAAGAGTGCGTCAGGAAATTAAAATGTTCATACCTGGCTCGTGTGATATCAGATTTTTGTGTTCAAACATGCGAATCAAAGTTAACCATGCTAGCTATGATATTGAATTGACAAATTATAATTTTAAAACTGAGGCCGAGAGACATGAGGAAAGTAATAAATTTGAGGAGGTATTGGAGAAGAGTACGTCAGTAAATTAAAATGTTCATACCTGGCACGTGTGATATCGGATATTTGTGTTCAAACATGCGAATCGAAGATAACAACGCTAGGTATGATATAGAATTAAAAAATCGAGATTTTGAAACTCAGGTCGAGAGACATGACGAAATTAACATATTTAAGGAAGGAGTTGAGAAGAGCCAGTGAGTAAATTAAAATGGTCATACCTGGCTCGTGTGATATCGGATTTCTGTGTTCAAACATGCGAATCGAAGCTAACAAGGCTAGCTATGACATAGAATTAAAAAATCGAGATTTTGAAACGCAGTTCGAGAGACATGAGGAAATTAGCATATTTGAGGAGGGAGTAGAGAAGAGCCAGTGAGTAAATTAAAATGGTCATACCTGGCTCGTGTGATATCGGATTTTTGTGTTCAAACATGCGAATCGAAGCTAACTACGCTAGCTTTGCTATAGAATTAAAAAATCAAGATTTTGAAACTCACGTTGAGAGACATGAGGAAATTAGCATGTTGGAGGTAGTGGAGAAGAGCGTGTCAGTAAACTTAAATGTTCATACCTGGCACGTGTGATATCGGATTTCTGTGTTCAAACATGCGAATCGAAGCTAACAACGCTAGCTATGATATAGAATTAAAAAATCAAGATTTTGAAACTCAAGTCGAGAGACATGACGAAATTAACATATTTGAGGAGGGAGTGGAGAAGAGTGCGTCAGGAAATTAAAATGTTCATACCTGGCTCGTGTGATATCAGATTTTTGTGTTCAAACATGCGAATCAAAGTTAACCATGCTAGCTATGATATTGAATTGACAAATTATAATTTTAAAACTGAGGCCGAGAGACATGAGGAAAGTAACAAATTTGAGGAGGTATTGGAGAAGAGTACGTCAGTAAATTAAAATGTTCATACCTGGCACGTGTGATATCGGATATTTGTGTTCAAACATGCGAATCGAAGATAACAACGCTAGGTATGATATAGAATTAAAAAATCGAGATTTTGAAACTCAGGTCGAGAGACATGACGAAATTAACACATTTGAGGAGGGAGTGGAGAAGAGTGCGTCAGGAAATTAAAATGTTCATACCTGGCTCGTGTGATATCAGATTTTTGTGTTCAAACATGCGAATCAAAGTTAACCATGCTAGCTATGATATTGAATTGACAAATTATAATTTTTAAACTGAGGCCGAGAGACATGAGGAAAGTAACAAATTTGAGGAGGTAGTGGAGAAGAGTACGTCAGTAAATTAAAATGTTCATACCTGGCACGTGTGATATCGGATATTTGTGTTCAAACATGCGAATCGAATTAAAAAATCGAGATTTTGAAACTTAGGTCGAGAGACATGACGAAATTAACATATTTAAGGAGGGAGTTGAGAAGAGCCAGTGAGTAAATTAAAATGTTCATACCTGGCTCGTGTGATATCGGATTTTTGTGTTCAAACATGCGAATCAAAGCTAACTACGCTAGCTTTGCTATAGAATTAAAAAATCAAGATTTTGAAACTCACGTTGAGAGACATGAGGAAATTAGCATGTTGGAGGTAGTGGAGAAGAGTGTGTCAGTAAACTTAAATGTTCATACCTGGCACGTGTGATATCGGATTTCTGTGTTCAAACATGCGAATCGAAGCTAACAACGCTAGCTATGATATTGAATTGAAAATTCATAATTTTAAAACTGAGGCCAAGAGACATGACGAAATTAGCAAATTTGAGGAAGTAGTGGAGAAGAGTGCGTCAGTAAATTAAAATGGTCATACGTGGCTCATGTGATATCGGATTTCGGTGTTCAAACATGCGAATCGAAGCTAACAAGGCTAGCTATGACATAGAATTAAAAAATCGAGATTTTGAAACTCAGGTCAAGAGACATGAGGAAATTCGCATATTTGAGGAGGGAGTGGAGAAGAGCCAGTGAGTAAATTAAAATAATCATACCTGGCTCGTGTGATATCAGATTTTTGTGTTCAAACATGCGAACCGAAGCTAACAAAGCTAGCTATGATATAGAATTAAAAAATCGAGATTTTGAAACTCAGGTCGAGAGACATGACGAAATTAACATATTTAAGGAAGGAGTTGAGAAGAGCCAGTGAGTAAATTAAAATGGTCATACCTGGCTCGTGTGATATCGGATTTCTGTGTTCAAACATGCGAATCGAAGCTAACAAGGCTAGCTATGACATAGAATTAAAAAATCGAGATTTTGAAACTCAGTTCGAGAGACATGAGGAAATTAGCATATTTGAGGAGGGAGTAGAGAAGAGCCAGTGAGTAAATTAAAATGGTCATACCTGGCTCGTGTGATATCGGATTTTTGTGTTCAAACATGCGAATCGAAGCTAACTACGCTAGCTTTGCTATAGAATTAAAAAATCAAGATTTTGAAACTCACGTTGAGAGACATGAGGAAATTAGCATGTTGGAGGTAGTGGAGAAGAGTGTGTCAGTAAACTTAAATGTTCATACCTGGCACGTGTGATATCGGATTTCTGTGTTCAAACATGCGAATCGAAGCTAACAACGCTAGCTATGATATAGAATTAAAAAATCAAGATTTTGAAACTCAAGTCGAGAGACATGACGAAATTAACATATTTGAGGAGGGAGTGGAGAAGAGTGCGTCAGGAAATTAAAATGTTCATACCTGGCTCGTGTGATATCAGATTTTTGTGTTCAAACATGCGAATCAAAGTTAACCATGCTAGCTATGATATTGAATTGACAAATTATAATTTTAAAACTGAGGCCGAGAGACATGAGGAAAGTAACAAATTTGAGGAGGTAGTGGAGAAGAGTACGTCAGTAAATTAAAATGTTCATACCTGGCACGTGTGATATCGGATATTTGTGTTCAAACATGCGAATCGAAGATAACAACGCTAGGTATGATATAGAATTAAAAAATCAAGATTTTGAAACTTAGGTCGAGAGACATGACGAAATTAACATATTTAAGGAGGGAGTTGAGAAGAGCCAGTGAGTAAATTAAAATGGTCACACCTGGCTCGTGTGATATTGGATTTCTGTGTTCAAACATGCGAATCGAAGCTAACAAGGTTAGCTATGACATAGAATTAAAAAATCGAGATTTTGAAACTCAGTTCGACAGACATGAGGAAATTAGCATATTTGAGGAGGGAGTAGAGAAGAGCCAGTGAGTAAATTAAAATGGTCATACCTGGTTCGTGTGATATCGGATTTTTGTGTTCAAACATGCGAATCGAAGCTAACTACGCCAGCTTTGATATAGAATTAAGAAATCAAGATTTTGAAACTCACGTCGAGAGACATGAGGAAATTAGCATGTTGGAGGAGGGAGTTGAGAAGAGCGAGTGAGTAAATTAAAATGGTCACACCTGGCTCGTGTAATATCGGATTTCTGTGTTCAAACATGCGAATCGAAGCTAACAAGGCTAGCTATGATATAGAATGAAAAAATCAAGATTTTGAAACTCAGTTCGAGAGACATGAAAAAATTAACATATTTGAGGAGGGAGTTGAGAAGAGCCAGTGAGTAAATTAAAATGGTCATACCTGGCTTGTGTGATATCGGATTTCTGTGTTCAAACATGCGAATCGAAGTTAACAACGCTAGCTATGATATTGAATTGAAAATTGAAAATTTTAAAACTGAGCCCGAGAGACATGACGAAATTAGCAAATTTGAGGAGGTAGTGGAGAAGAGTGCGTCAGTAAATTAAAATGGTCATACGTGGCTCGTGTGATATCGGATTTCTGTGTTCAAACATGCGAATCGAAGCTAACAAGGCTAGCTATGACATAGAATTAAAAAATCGAGATTTTGAAACTCAGGTCCAGAGACATGAGGAAATTCGCATATTTCAGGAGGGAGTGGAGAAGAGCCAGTGAGTAAATTAAAATAGTCATACTTGGCTCGTGTGATATCGGATTTTTGTGTTCAAACATGCGAATCGAAGCTAAAAAAGCTAGCTATGATATAGAATTAAAAAATCGAGATTTTGAAACTCAGGTCGAGAGACATGACGAAATTAGCATATTTGAGGAGGGCGTTGAGAAGAGCGTGTGAGTAAATTAAAATGGTCATACCTGGCTCGTGTGATATCGGATTTCTGTGTTCAAACATGCAAATCGAAGCTAACAAGGCTAGCTATGATATAGAATTAAAAAATCGAGATTTTGAAACTCAGGTCAAGAGACATGAAGAAATTAGCATATTTGAGGAGGGAGTTGAGAAGAGCGTGTGAGTAAATTAAAATGGTCATACCTGGCTCGTGTGATATCGGATTTCAGTGTTCAAACATGCGAATCGAAGCTAACAAGGCTAGCTATGATATAGAATTAAAAAATCGAGATTTTGAAACTCAAGTCGAGAGACCTGAAGAAATTAGCATATTTGAGGAGGGAGTTGAGAAGAGCGAGTGAGTAAATTAAAATGGTCATACCTGGCTCGTGTGATATCGGATTTCTGTGTTCAAACATGCGAATCGAAACTAACAAGGCTAGCTATGATATAGAATTAAAAAATAGAGATTTTGAAACTCAGTTCGAGAGACATGAAAAAATTAACATATTTGAGGAGGGAGTTGAGAAGAGCCAGTGAGTAAATTAAAATGGTCATACCTGGCTCGTGTGATATCGGATTTTTGTGTTCAAACATGCGAATCGAAGCTAACTACGCTAGCTTTGCTATAGAATTAAAAAATCAAGATTTTGAAACTCACGTTGAGAGACATGAGGAAATTAGCATGTTGGAGGTAGTGGAGAAGAGTGTGTCAGTAAACTTAAATGTTCATACCTGGCACGTGTGATATCGGATTTCTGTGTTCAAACATGCGAATCGAAGCTAACAACGCTAGCTATGATATAGAATTAAAAAATCAAGATTTTGAAACTCAAGTCGAGAGACATGACGAAATTAACATATTTGAGGAGGGAGTGGAGAAGAGTGCGTCAGGAAATTAAAATGTTCATACCTGGCTCGTGTGATATCAGATTTTTGTGTTCAAACATGCGAATCAAAGTTAACCATGCTAGCTATGATATTGAATTGACAAATTATAATTTTAAAACTGAGGCCGAGAGACATGAGGAAAGTAATAAATTTGAGGAGGTATTGGAGAAGAGTACGTCAGTAAATTAAAATGTTCATACCTGGCACGTGTGATATCGGATATTTGTGTTCAAACATGCGAATCGAAGATAACAACGCTAGGTATGATATAGAATTAAAAAATCAAGATTTTGAAACTTAGGTCGAGAGACATGACGAAATTAACATATTTAAGGAGGGAGTTGAGAAGAGCCAGTGAGTAAATTAAAATGGTCACACCTGGCTCGTGTGATATCGGATTTCTGTGTTCAAACATGCGAATCGAAGCTAACAAGGTTAGCTATGACATAGAATTAAAAAATCGAGATTTTGAAACCTAGTTCGAGAGACATGAGGAAATTAGCATATTTGAGAAGGGAGTAGAGAAGAGCCAGTGAGTAAATTAAAATGGTCATACCTGGTTCGTGTGATATCGGATTTTTGTGTTCAAACATGCGAATCGAAGCTAACTACGCCAGCTTTGATATAGAATTAAAAAATCAAGATTTTGAAACTCACGTCGAGAGACATGAGGAAATTAGCATGTTGGAGGAGGGAGTTGAGAAGAGCGAGTGAGTAAATTAAAATGGTCACACCTGGCTCGTGTAATATCGGATTTCTGTGTTCAAACATGCGAATCGAAGCTAACAAGGCTAGCTATGATATAGAATTAAAAAATCGAGATTTTGAAACTCAGTTCGAGAGACATGAAAAAATTAACATATTTGAGGAGGGAGTTGAGAAGAGCCAGTGAGTAAATTAAAATGGTCATACCTGGCTTGTGTGATATCGGATTTCTGTGTTCAAACATGCGAATCGAAGTTAACAACGCTAGCTATGATATTGAATTGAAAATTGAAAATTTTAAAACTGAGCCCGAGAGACATGACGAAATTAGCAAATTTGAGGAGGTAGTGGAGAAGAGTGCGTCAGTAAATTAAAATGGTCATACGTGGCTCGTGTGATATCGGATTTCTGTGTTCAAACATGCGAATCGAAGCTAACAAGGCTAGCTATGACATAGAATTAAAAAATCGAGATTTTGAAACTCAGGTCCAGAGACATGAGGAAATTCGCATATTTCAGGAGGGAGTGGAGAAGAGCCAGTGAGTAAATTAAAATAGTCATACCTGGCTCGTGTGATATCGGATTTTTGTGTTCAAACATGCGAATCGAAGCTAAAAAAGCTAGCTATGATATAGAATTAAAAAATCGAGATTTTGAAACTCAGGTCGAGAGACATGACGAAATTAGCATATTTGAGGAGGGCGTTGAGAAGAGCGTGTGAGTAAATTAAAATGGTCATATCTGGCTCGTGTGATATCGGATTTCTGTGTTCAAACATGCGAATCGAAGCTAACAAGGCTAGCTATGATATAGAATTAAAAAATAGAGATTTTGAAACTCAGTTCGAGAGACATGAAAAAATTAACATATTTGAGGAGGGAGTTGAGAAGAGCCAATGAGTAAATTAAAATGGTCATACCTGGCTCGTGTGATATCGGATTTCTGTGTTCAAACATGCGAATCGAAGTTAACAACGCTAGCTATGATATTGAATTGAAAATTCATAATTTTAAAACTGAGGGCGAGAGACATGACGAAATTAGCAAATTTGAGGAGGTAGTGGAGAAGAGTGCGTCAGTAAATTAGAATGGTCATACGTGGCTCGTGTGATATCGGATTTCGGTGTTCAAACATGTGAACCGAAGCTAACAAGGCTAGCTATGACATAGAATTAAAAAATCGAGATTTTGAAACTCAGTTCGAGAGACATGAAAAAATTAACATATTTGAGGAGGGAGTTGAGAAGAGCCAGTGAGTAAATTAAAATGGTCATACCTGGCTTGTGTGATATCGGATTTCTGTGTTCAAACATGCGAATCGAAGTTAACAACGCTAGCTATGATATTGAATTGAAAATTGAAAATTTTAAAACTGAGCCCGAGAGACATGACGAAATTAGCAAATTTGAGGAGGTAGTGGAGAAGAGTGCGTCAGTAAATTAAAATGGTCATACGTGGCTCGTGTGATATCGGATTTCTGTGTTCAAACATGCGAATCGAAGCTAACAAGGCTAGCTATGACATAGAATTAAAAAATCGAGATTTTGAAACTCAGGTCCAGAGACATGAGGAAATTCGCATATTTCAGGAGGGAGTGGAGAAGAGCCAGTGAGTAAATTAAAATAGTCATATCTGGCTCGTGTGATATCGGATATTTGTGTTCAAACATGCGAATCGAAGCTAAAAAAGCTAGCTATGATATAGAATTAAAAAATCGAGATTTTGAAACTCAGGTCGAGAGACATGACGAAATTAGCATATTTGAGGAGGGCGTTGAGAAGAGCGTGTGAGTAAATTAAAATGGTCATACCTGGCTCGTGTGATATCGGATTTCTGTGTTCAAACATGCGAATCGAAGCTAACAAGGCTAGCTATGATATAGAATTAAAAAATCGAGATTTTGAAACTCAGTTCGAGAGACATGAAAAAATTAACATATTTGAGGAGGGAGTTGAGAAGAGCCAGTGAGTAAATTAAAATGGTCATACCTGGCTCATGTGATATCGGATTTCTGTGTTCAAACATGCGAATCGAAGTTAACAACGCTAGCTATGATATTGAATTGAAAATTCATAATTTTAAAACTGAGGCCGAGAGACATGACGAAATTAGCAAATTTGAGGAGGTAGTGGAGAAGAGTGCGTCAGTAAATTAAAATGGTCATACGTGGCTCGTGTGATATCGGATTTCGGTGTTCAAACATGCGAATCGAAGCTAACAAGGCTAGCTATGACATAGAATTAAAAAATCGAGATTTTGAAACTCAGGTCAAGAGACATGAGGAAATTCGCATATTTGAGGAGGGAGTGGAGAAGAGCCAGTGAGTAAATTAAAATAATCATACCTGGCTCGTGTGATATCGGATTTTTGTGTTCAAACATGCGAACCGAAGCTAACAAAGCTAGCTATGATATAGAATTAAAAAATCGAGATTTTGAAACTCAGGTCGAGAGACATGACGAAATTAACATATTTAAGGAAGGAGTTGAGAAGAGCCAGTGAGTAAATTAAAATGGTCATACCTGGCTCGTGTGATATCGGATTTCTGTGTTCAAACATGCGAATCGAGGTTAACAACGCTAGCTATGATATTGAATTGAAAAATTAGAATTTTAAAACTGAGCCCGAGAGACATGAGGAAATTAGCAAATTTGAGGAGGTAGTGGAGAAGAGTGTGTGAGTAAATTAAAATGTTCATACCTGGCACGTGTGATATCGGATTTCTGTGTTCAAACATGCGAATCGAAGCTAACAACGCTAGCTATGATATAGAATTAAAAAATCAAGATTTTGAAACTGACGTCGAAAGACATGAGGAAATTAGCATGTTGGAGGAGGGAGTCGAGAAGAGTGCGTCAGTAAATTAAAATGTTCATACCTCGCTCGTGTGATATCAGATTTTTGTGTTCAAACATGCGAATCAAAGTTAACCATGCTAGCTATGATATTGAATTGACAAATTATAATTTTAAAACTGAGGCCGAGAGACATGAGGAAAGTAACAAATTTGAGGAGGTAGTGGAGAAGAGTACGTCAGTAAATTGAAATGTTCATACCTGGCACGTGTGATATCGGATATTTGTGTTCAAACATGCGAATCGAAGATAACAACGCTAGGTATGATATAGAATTAAAAAATCGAGATTTTGAAACTTAGGTCGAGAGACATGACGAAATTAACATATTTAAGGAGGGAGTTGAGAAGAGCCAGTGAGTAAATTAAAATGGTCATACCTGGCTCGTGTGATATCGGATTTCTGTGTTCAAACATGCGAATCGAAGCTAACAAGGCTAGCTATGATATAGAATTAAAAATCGAGATTTTGAAACGAAAGTCGAGAGACATGAGGAAATTAGCATATTTGAGGAGGGAGTTGAGAAGTGCCAGTGTGTAAATTAAAATGGTCATAGCTGGCTCGTGTGATATCGGATTTATGTGTTCAAACATGCGACTCGAAGATAACAAAGCTAGCTATGATATAGAATTAGAAGATCGAGATTTTGAAACTCAGGTCGAGAGACATGACAAAATTAACATATTTAAGGAGGGAGTTAAGAATCGGAGCTAACAACGCTAGCTTTGATATAGAATTTAAAAATCAAGATTTTGAAACTCACGTCGAAAGACATGCCCAAATTAGCATATTTCAGGAGGGAGTTAAGAAGAGCCAGTGAGTAAATTAAAATGGTCATACGTGGCTCGTGTGATATCGGATTTCTGTGTTCAAACATGCGAATCGAAGCTAACAAGGCTAGCTATGACATAGAATTAAAAAATCAAGATTTTGAAACTCAGTTCGAGAGACATGAGGAAATTAGCATATTTGAGGAGGGAGTAGAGAAGAGCCAGTGAGTAAATTAAAATGGTCATACCTGGCTCGTGTGATATCGGATTTTTGTGTTCAAACATGCGAATCGAAGCTAACTACGCTAGCTATGATATAGAATTAAAAAATCAAGATTTTGAAACTCACGTCGAGAGACATGAGGAAATTAGCATGTTGGAGGAGGGAGTTGAGAAGAGCGAGTGAGTAAATTAAAATGGTCACACCTGGCTCGTGTGATATCGGATTTCTGTGTTCAAACATGCGAATCGAAGCTAACAAGGCTAGCTATGATATAGAATTAAAAAATCGAAATTTTGAAACTCAGTTCGAGAGACATGAAAAAATTAACATATTTGAGGAGGGAGTTGAGAAGAGCCAGTGAGTAAATTAAAATGGTCATACCTGGCTCGTGTGATATCGGATTTCTGTGTTCAAACATGCGAATCGAAGCTAACTACGCTAGCTTTGGTATAGAATTAAAAAATCAAGATTTTGAAACTCACGTTGAGAGACATGAGGAAATTAGCATGTTGGAGGTAGTGGAGAAGAGTGTGTCAGTAAACTTAAATGTTCATACCTGGCACGTGTGATATCGGATTTCTGTGTTCAAACATGCGAATCGAAGCTAACAACGCTAGCTATGATATAGAATTAAAAAATCAAGATTTTGAAACTCAAGTCGAGAGACATGACGAAATTAACATATTTGAGGAGGGAGTGGAGAAGAGTGCGTCAGGAAATTAAAATGTTCATACCTGGCTCGTGTGATATCAGATTTTTGTGTTCAAACATGCGAATCAAAGTTAACCATGCTAGCTATGATATTGAATTGACAAATTATAATTTTAAAACTGAGGCCGAGAGACATGAGGAAAGTAACAAATTTGAGGAGGTAGTGGAGAAGAGTACGTCAGTAAATTAAAATGTTCATACCTGGCACGTGTGATATCGGATATTTGTGTTCAAACATGCGAATCGAAGATAACAACGCTAGGTATGATATAGAATTAAAAAATCAAGATTTTGAAACTCAGGTCGAGAGACATGACGAAATTAACACATTTGAGGAGGGAGTGGAGAAGAGTGCGTTAGGAAATTAAAATGTTCATACCTGGCTCGTGTGATATCAGATTTTTGTGTTCAAACATGCGAATCAAAGTTAACCATGCTAGCTATGATATTGAATTGACAAATTATAATTTTAAAACTGAGGCCGAGAGACATGAGGAAAGTAACAAATTTGAGGAGGTAGTGGAGAAGAGTACGTCAGTAAATTAAAATGTTCATACCTGGCACGTGTGATATCGGATATTTGTGTTCAAACATGCGAATCGAAGATAACAACGCTAGGTATGATATAGAATTAAAAAATCGAGATTTTGAAACTTAGGTCGAGAGACATGACGAAATTAACATATTTAAGGAGGGAGTTGAGAAGAGCCAGTGAGTAAATTAAAATGTTCATACCTGGCTCGTGTGATATCGGATTTTTGTGTTCAAACATGCGAATCGAAGCTAACTACGCTAGCTTTGCTATAGAATTAAAAAATCGAGATTTTGAAACTCACGTTGAGAGACATGAGGAAATTAGCATATTTGAGGAGGGAGTTGAGAAGTGCCAATGTGTAAATTAAAATGGTCATAGCTGGCTCGTGTGATATCGGATTTATGTGTTCAAACATGCGACTCGAAGATAACAACGCTAGCTATGACATAGAATTAAGAGATCGAGATTTTGAAACTCAGGTCGAGAGACATGACAAAATTAACATATTTAAGGAGGGAGTTGAGAAGAGCCAGTGAGTAAATTAAAATGTTCATACCTGGCTCGTGTGATATCGGATTTTTGTGTTCAAACATTCGAATCGAAGCTAACAACGCTAGCTATGATATAGAATTAAAAAATCGAGATTTTGAAACTCAGGTCGAGAGACATGAGGAAATTAGCATATTTGAGGAGGGAGTTGAGAAGTGCCAGTGTGTAAATTAAAATGGTCATAGCTGGCTCGTGTGATATCGGATTTATGTGTTCAAACATGCGACTCGAAGATAACAACGCTAGCTATGACATAGAATTAAAAAATCAAGATTTTGAAACTCAGGTCGAGAGACATGACGAAATTAACATATTTAAGGAAGGAGTTGAGAAGAGCCAGTGAGTAAATTAAAATGGTCATACCTGGCTCGTGTGATATCAGATTTCTGTGTTCAAACATGCGAATCGAGGTTAACAACGCTAGCTATGATATTGAATTGAAAAATTAGAATTTTAAAACTGAGGCCGAGACACATGAGGAAATTAGCAAATTTGAGGAGGTAGTGGAGAAGAGTGTGTCAGTAAATTAAAATGTTCATACCTGGCACGTGTGATATCGGATTTCTGTGTTCAAACATGCGAATCGAAGCTAACAACGCTAGCTATGATATAGAATTAAAAAATCAAGATTTTGAAACTCAGGTCGAGAGACATGACGAAATTAACACATTTGAGGAGGGAGTGGAGAAGAGTGCGTTAGGAAATTAAAATGTTCATACCTGGCTCGTGTGATATCAGATTTTTGTGTTCAAACATGCTAGCTATGATATTGAATTGACAAATTATAATTTTAAAACTGAGGCCGAGAGACATGAGGAAAGTAACAAATTTGAGGAGGTAGTGGAGAAGAGTACGTCAGTAAATTAAAATGTTCATACCTGGCACGTGTGATATCGGATATTTGTGTTCAAACATGCGAATCGAAGATAACAACGCTAGGTATGATATAAAATTAAAAAATCGAGATTTTGAAACTTAGGTCGAGAGACATGACGAAATTAACAGTGAGTAAATTAAAATAATCATACCTGGCTCGTGTGATATCGGATTTTTGTGTTCAAACATGCGAATCGAAGCTAACAAAGCTAGCTATGATATAGAATTAAAAAATCGAGATTTTGAAACTCAGTTCGAGAGACATGAAAAAATTAACATATTTGAGGAGGGAGTTGAGAAGAGCGAGTGAGTAAATTAAAATGGTCATACCTGGCTCGTGTGATATCGGATTTCTGTGTTCAAACATGCGAATCGAAGCTAACAAGGCTAGCTATGACATAGAATTAAAAAATCGAGATTTTGAAACTCAGCTCGAGAGACATGAGGAAATTAGCATATTTGAGGAGGGAGTTGAGAAGAGCGAGTGAGTAAATTAAAATGGTCATACCAGGGTCGTGTAATATCGGATTTTTGTGTTCAAACATGCGAATCGAAGCTAACAACGCTAGCTTTGATATAGAATTTAAAAATCAAGATTTTGAAACTCACGTCGAAAGACATGCCGAAATTAGCATATTTGAGGAGGGAGTTGAGAAGAGCCAGTGAGTAAATTAAACTGGTCAAACCTGGCACGTGTGATATCGGATTTCTCTGTTCAAACATGCGAATCGAAGCTAACAACGCTAGCTATGATATAGAATTAAAAAATCGAGATTTTGAAACTCAGGTCGAGTGACATGAGGAAATTAGAATATTTGAGGAGGGAGTTGAGAAGAGCTAGTGAGTAAATTAAAATGTTCATACCTGGCTCGTGTGATACCGGATTTTTGTGTTCAAACATGCGAATCGAAGCTAACAACGCTAGCTATCATATAGAATTAAAAAATCGAGATTTTGAAACTCAGGTCGAGAGACATGAGGAAATTAGCATATTTCAAGAAAGGAGTTGAGAAGAGCCAGTCAGTAAATTAAAATGTTCAGACCTGGCATGTGTGATATCGGATTTTTGTGTTCAAACATGCGAATCGAAGATAACAACGCTAGCTATGATATAGAATTAAATAATCGAGATTTTGAAACTCAGGTCGAGAGACATGAAGAAATTACAATATTTGAGGAGGGAGTTGAGAAGAGCTAGTGAGTAAATTAAAATGTTCATACCTGGCTCGTGTGATATCAGATTTTTGTGTTCAAACATGCGAATCGAAGCTAACAACGCTAGCTTTGATATAGAATTTAAAAATCAAGATTTTGAAACTCACGTCGAAAGACATGCCGAAATTAGCATATTTGAGGAGGGAGTTGAGAAGAGCCAGTGAGTAAATTAAACTGGTCAAACCTGGCACGTGTGATATCGGATTTCTCTGTTCAAACATGCGAATCGAAGCTAACAACGCTAGCTATGATATAGAATTAAAAAATCGAGATTTTGAAACTCAGGTCGAGTGACATGAGGAAATTAGAATATTTGAGGAGGGAGTTGAGAAGAGCTAGTGAGTAAATTAAAATGTTCATACCTGGCTCGTGTGATACCGGATTTTTGTGTTCAAACATGCGAATCGAAGCTAACAACGCTAGCTATCATATAGAATTAAAAAATCGAGATTTTGAAACTCAGGTCGAGAGACATGAGGAAATTAGCATATTTCAAGAAAGGAGTTGAGAAGAGCCAGTCAGTAAATTAAAATGTTCAGACCTGGCATGTGTGATATCGGATTTTTGTGTTCAAACATGCGAATCGAAGATAACAACGCTAGCTATGATATAGAATTAAATAATCGAGATTTTGAAACTCAGGTCGAGAGACATGAAGAAATTACAATATTTGAGGAGGGAGTTGAGAAGAGCTAGTGAGTAAATTAAAATGTTCATACCTGGCTCGTGTGATATCAGATTTTTGTGTTCAAACATGCGAATCGAAGCTAACAACGCTAGCTATGATATAGAATTAAACAATCGAGATTTTGAATCTCAGGTCGAGAGACATGAGGAAATTAGCGTATTTCAAGAAGGAGTTGAGAAGAGCCAGTGAGTAAATTAAAATGTTCATACCTGGCACGTCTGATATCGGATTTTTGTGTTCAAACATGCGAATCGAAGATAACAACGCTAGCTATGATATAGAATTAAATAATCGAGATTTTGAAACTCAGGTCGAGAGACATGAAGAAATTACAATATTTGAGGAGGGAGTTGAGAAGAGCTAGTCAGTAAATTAAAATGTTCATACCTGGCTCGTGTGATATCGGATTTTTGTGTTCAAACATGCGAATCGAAGCTAACAACGCTAGCTATGATATAGAATTAGAAGATCGAGATTTTGAAACTCAGGTCGAGAGACATGCGGAAATTAGCATATTTGAGGAGGGAGTTGAGAAGAGCGAGTGAGTAAATTAAAATGGTCATACCTGGCTCGTTTAATATCGGATTTTTGTGTTCAAACATGCGAATCGAAGCTAACAACGCTAGCTATGATATAGAATTAAAAAATCGTGATTTTGAAACTCAGGTCGAGAGACATGAGGAAATTAGCATATTTGAGGAGGGAGTTGAGAAGAGCCAGTGAGTAAATTAAAATGGTCATAGCTGGCTCGTGTGATATCGGATTTCTGTGTTCAAACATGCGAATCGAAGCTAACAACGCTAGCTATGATATAGAATTAGAAGATCGAGATTTTGAAACTCAGTTCGAGAGACATGAGGAAATTAGCATATTTGAGGAGGGAGTAGAGAAGAGCCAGTGAGTAAATTAAAATAGTCATACCTGGCTCGTGTGATATCGGATTTTTGTGTTCAAACATGCGAATCGAAGCTAACTACGCTAGCTTTGATATAGAATTAGAAAATCAAGATTTTGAAACTGACGTCGAGAGACATGACGAAATTAACATATTTAAGGAGGGAGTTGAGAAGAGCCAGTGAGTAAATTAAAATGGTCATACCTGGCTCGTGTGATATCGGATTTCTGTGTTCAAACATGCGAATCGAAGCTAACAAGGCTAGCTATGATATAGAATTAAAAATCGAGATTTTGAAACGAAAGTCGAGAGACATGAGGAAATTAGCATATTTGAGGAGGGAGTTGAGAAGTGCCAGTGTGTAAATTAAAATGGTCATAGCTGGCTCGTGTGATATCGGATTTATGTGTTCAAACATGCGACTCGAAGATAACAACGCTAGCTATGATATAGAATTAGAAGATCGAGATTTTGAAACTCAGGTCGAGAGACATGAAGAAATTAGCATATTTAAGGAGGGAGTTGAGAAGAGCAAGTGAGTAAATTAAAATGGTCATGCCTGGCTCGTGTGATATCGGATTTCTGTGTTCAAACATGCGAATCGAAGCTAACAAGGCTAGCTATGATATAGAATTAAAAAATCAAGATTTTGAAACTGACGTCGAACGACATGAGGAAATTAGCATGTTGGAGGAGGGAGTTGAGAAGAGCGAGTGAGTAAATTAAAATGGTCATACCTGGCTCGTGTGATATCAGATTTTTGTGTTCAAACATGCGAATCAAAGTTAACCATGCTAGCTACGATATTGAATTGACAAATTATAATTTTAAAACTGAGGCCGAGAGACATGAGGAAAGTAACAAATTTGAGGAGGTAGTTTTGAAGAGTACGTCATACCTGGCTCGTGTGATATCGGATTTCTGTGTTCAAACATGCGAATCGAAACTAACAAGGCTAGCTATGATATAGAATTAAAAAATCGTGATTTTGAAACTCAGGTCGAGAGACATGAGGAAATTAGCATATTTGAGGAGGGAGTTGAGAAGAGCGAGTGAGTAAATTAAAATGGTCATACCTGGCTCGTGTGATATCGGATTTCTGTGTTCAAACATGCAAATCGAAGCTAACAAGGCTAGCTATGATATAGAATTAAAAAATCGTGATTTTGAAACTCAGGTCGAGAGACATGAGGAAATTAGCATATTTGAGGAGGGAGTTGAGAAGAGCCAGTGAGTAAATTAAAATGGTCATACCTGGCTCGTGTGATATCTGATTTCTGTGTTCAAACATGCAAATCGAAGCTAACAAGGCTAGCTATGATATAGAATTAAAAAATCGAGATTTTGAAACTCAGGTCGAGAGACATGAGGAAATTAGCATATTTGAGGAGGGAGTTGAGAAGAGCGAGTGAGTAAATTAAAATGGTCATACCTGGCTCGTGTAATATCGGATTATTGTGTTCAAACATGCGAATCGAAGCTAACAACGCTAGCTTTGATATAGAATTTAAAAATCAAGATTTTGAAACTCACGTCGAAAGACATGCCGAAATTAGCATATTTGAGGAGGGAGTTGAGAAGAGCCAGTGAGTAAATTAAAACGGTCATACCTGGCTCGTGTGATATCGGATTTCTGTGTTCAAACATGCGAATCGAAGCTAACAAGGCTAGCTATGACATAGAATTAAAAAATCGAGATTTTGAAACTCAGTTCGAGAGACATCAGGAAATTAGCATATTTGAGGAGGGAGTAGAGAAGAGCCAGTGAGTAAATTAAAATGGTCATACCTGGCTCGTGTGATATCGGATTTTTGTGTTCAAACATGCGAATCGAAGCTAACTACGCTAGCTTTGATATAGAATTAAAAAATCAAGATTTTGAAACTCACGTCGAGAGACATGAGGAAATTAGCATGTTGGAGGAGGGAGTTGAGAAGAGCGAGTGAGTAAATTAAAATGGTCACACCTGGCTCGTGTGATATCGGATTTCTGTGTTCAAACATGCGAATCGAAGCTAACAAGGCTAGCTATGACATAGAATTAAAAAATCGAGATTTTGAAACTCAGTTCGAGAGACATGAAAAAATTAACATATTTGAGGAGGGAGTTGAGAAGAGCCAGTGAGTAAATTAAAATGGTCATACCTGGCTCGTGTGATATCCGATTTCTGTGTTCAAACATGCGAATCGAAGTTTTCAACGCTAGCTGTGATATTGAATTGAAAATTGATAATTTTAATACTGAGGCCGAGAGACATGACGAAATTAGCAAATTTGAGGAGGTACTGGAGAAGACTGCGTCAGTAAATTAAAATGGTCATACGTGGCTCGTGTGATATCGGATTTCTGTGTTCAAACATGCGAATCGAAGCTAACAAGGCTAGCTATGACATAGAATTAAAAAATCAAGATTTTGAAACTCAGGTCGAGAGACATGACGAAATTAACATATTTAAGGAAGGAGTTGAGAAGAGCCAGTGAGTAAATTAAAATGGTCATACCTGGCTCGTGTGATATCGGATTTCTGTGTTCAAACATGCGAATCGAGGTTAACAACGCTAGCTATGATATTGAATTGAAAAATTAGAATTTTAAAACTGAGGCCGAGAGACATGAGGAAATTAGCAAAGTTGAGGAGGTAGTGGAGAAGAGTGTGTCAGTAAATTAAAATGTTCATACCTGGCACGTGTGATATCGGATTTATGTGTTCAAACATGCGACTCGAAGATAACAACGCTAGCTATGATATAGAATTAGAAGATCGAGATTTTGAAACTCAGGTCGAGAGACATGAAGAAATTAGCATATTTAAGGAGGGAGTTGAGAAGAGCCAGTGAGTAAATTAAAATGGTCATGCCTGGCTCGTGTGATATCGGATTTCTGTGTTCAAACATGCGAATCGAAGCTAACAAGGCTAGCTATGATATAGAATTAAAAAATCAAGATTTTGAAACTGACGTCGAAAGACATGAGGAAATTAGCATGTTGGAGGAGGGAGTTGAGAAGAGCGAGTGAGTAAATTAAAATGGTCATACCTGGCTCGTGTGATATCAGATTTTTGTGTTCAAACATGCGAATCAAAGTTAACCATGCTAGCTACGATATTGAATTGACAAATTATAATTTTAAAACTGAGGCCGAGAGACATGAGGAAAGTAACAAATTTGAGGAGGTAGTGGAGAAGAGTACGTCATACCTGGCTCGTGTGATATCGTATTTCTGTGTTCAAACATGCGAATCGAAACTAACAAGGCTAGCTATGATATAGAATTAAAAAATCGTGATTTTGAAACTCAGGTCGAGAGACATGAGGAAATTAGCATATTTGAGGAGGGAGTTGAGAAGACCCAGTGAGTAAATTAAAATGGTCATACCTGGCTCGTGTGATATCTGATTTCTGTGTTCAAACATGCAAATCGAAGCTAACGAGGCTAGCTATGATATAGAATTAAAAAATCGAGATTTTGAAACTCAGGTCGAGAGACATGAGGAAATTAGCATATTTGAGGAGGGAGTTGAGAAGAGCGAGTGAGTAAATTAAAATGGTCATACCTGGCTCGTGTAATATCGGATTATTGTGTTCAAACATGCGAATCGAAGCTAACAACGCTAGCTTTGATATAGAATTTAAAAATCAATATTTTGAAACTCACGTCGAAAGACATGCCGAAATTAGCATATTTGAGGAGGGAGTTGAGAAGAGCCAGTGAGTAAATTAAAACGGTCATACCTGGCTCGTGTGATATCGGATTTCTGTGTTCAAACATGCGAATGGAAGCTAACAAGGCTAGCTATGACATAGAATTAAAAAATCGAGATTTTGAAACTCAGTTCGAGAGACATCAGGAAATTAGCATATTTGAGGAGGGAGTAGAGAAGAGCCAGTGAGTAAATTAAAATGGTCATACCTGGCTCGTGTGATATCGGATTTTTGTGTTCAAACATGCGAATCGAAGCTAACTACGCTAGCTTTGATATAGAATTAAAAAATCAAGATTTTGAAACTCACGTCGAGAGACATGAGGAAATTAGCATGTTGGAGGAGGGAGTTGAGAAGAGCGAGGGAGTAAATTAAAATGGTCACACCTGGCTCGTGTGATATCGGATTTCTGTGTTCAAACATGCGAATCGAAGCTAACAAGGCTAGCTATGATATAGAATTAAAAAATCGAGATTTTGAAACTCAGTTCGAGAGACATGAAAAAATTAACATATTTGAGGAGGGAGTTGAGAAGAGCCAGTGAGTAAATTAAAATGGTCATACCTGGCTCGTGTGATATCCGATTTCTGTGTTCAAACATGCGAATCGAAGTTTTCAACGCTAGCTGTGATATTGAATTGAAAATTGATAATTTTAAAACTGAGGCCGAGAGACATGACGAAATTAGCAAATTTGAGGAGGTAGTGGAGAAGAGTGCGTCAGTAAATTAAAATGGTCATACGTGGCTCGTGTGATATCGGATTTCTGTGTTCAAGCATGCGAATCGAAGCTAACAAGGCTAGCTATGACATAGAATTAAAAAATCAAGATTTTGAAACTCAGGTCGAGAGACATGACGAAATTAACATATTTAAGGAAGGAATTGAGAAGAGCCAGTGAGTAAATTAAAATGGTCATACCTGGCTCGTGTGATATCGGATTTTTGTGTTCAAACATGCGAATCGAGGTTAACAACGCTAGCTATGATATTGAATTGAAAAATTAGAATTTTAAAACTGAGGCCGAGAGACATGAGGAAATTAGCAAATTTGAGGAGGTAGTGGAGAAGAGTGTGTCAGTAAATTAAAATGTTCATACCTGGCACGTGTGATATCGGATTTCTGTGTTCAAACATGCGAATCGAAGCTAACAACGCTAGCTATGATATAGAATTAAAAAATCAAGATTTTGAAACTCAGGTCGAGAGACATGACGAAATTAACACATTTGAGGAGGGAGTGGAGACGAGTGCGTCAGGAAATTAAAATGTTCATACCTGGCTCGTGTGATATCAGATTTTTGTGTTCAAACATGCGAATCAAAGTTAACCATGCTAGCTATGATATTGAATTGACAAATTATAATTTTAAAACTGAGGCCGAGAGACATGAGGAAAGTAACAAATTTGAGGAGGTAGTGGAGAAGAGTACGTCAGTAAATTAAAATGTTCATACCTGGCACGTGTGATATCGGATATTTGTGTTCAAACATGCGAATCGAAGATAACAACACTAGGTATGATATAGAATTAAAAAATCGAGATTTTGAAACTTAGGTCGAGAGACATGACGAAATTAACATATTTAAGGAGGGAGTTGAGAAGAGCCAGTGAGTAAATTAAAATGTTCATACCTGGCTCGTGTGATATCGGATTTTTGTGTTCAAACATGCGAATCGAAGCTAACAACGCTAGCTATGATATAGAATTAAAAAATCGAGATTTTGAAACTCAGGTCGAGAGACATGAGGAAATTAGCATATTTGAGGAGGGAGTTGAGAAGTGCGAGTGTGTAAATTAAAATGGTCATAGCTGGCTCGTGTGATATCGGATTTATGTGTTCAAACATGCGACTCGAAGATAAGAACGCTAGCTATGACATAGAATTAAAAGATCGAGATTTTGAAACTCAGGTCGAGAGACATGACAAAATTAACATATTTAAGGAGGGAGTTGAGAAGAGCCAGTGAGTAAATTAAAATGGTCATGCCTGGCTCGTGTGATATCGGATTTCTGTGTTCAAAGATGCGAATCGAAGCTAACAACGCTAGCTATGATATAGAATTAAAAAATCGAGATTTTGAAACTCAGATCGAGAGACATGCGGAAATTAGCATATTTGAGGAGGGAGTTGAGAAGAGCCAGTGAGTAAATTAAAATGGTCATACCTGGCTCGTGTGATATCGGATTTCTGTGTTCAAACATGCGAATCGAAGCTAACAAGGCTAGCTATGATATAGAATTAAAAAATCGAGATTTTGAAACTGACGTCGAAAGATATGAGGAAATTAGCATGTTGGAGGAGGGAGTTGAGAAGAGCCAGTGAGTAAATTAAAATGGTCATACCTGGCTCGTGTGATATCGGATTTCTGTGGCCAAACATGCGAATCGAAGCTAACAAGGCTAGCTATGACATAGAATTAAAAAATCGAGATTTTGAAACTCAGGTCGAGAGACATGAGGAAATTAGCATATTTGAGGAGGGAGTTGAGAAGAGCGAGTGAGTAAATTAAACTGGTCAAACCTGGCACGTGTGATATCGGATTTCTCTGTTCAAACATGCGAATCGAAGCTAACAACGCTAGCTTTGATATAGAATTTAAAAATCAAGATTTTGAAACTCACGTCGAAAGACATGAGGAAATTAGAATATTTGAGGAGGGAGTTGAGAAGAGCTAGTGAGTAAATTAAAATGTTCATACCTGGCTCGTGTGATATCGGATTTTTGTGTTCAAACATGCGAATCGAAGCTAACAACGCTAGCTATCATATAGAATTAAAAAATCGAGATTTTGAAACTCAGGTCGAGAGACATGAGGAAATTAGCATATTTCAAGAAGGAGTTGAGAAGAGCCAGTCAGTAAATTAAAATGTTCAGACCTGGCACGTGTGATATCGGATTTTTGTGTTCAAACATGCGAATCGAAGATAACAATGCTAGCTATGATATAGAATTAAATAATCGAGATTTTGAAACTCAGGTCGAGAGACATGAAGAAATTACAATATTTGAGGAGGGAGTTGAGAAGAGCTAGTCAGTAAATTAAAATGGTCATAGCTGGCTCGTGTGATATCGGATTTATGTGTTCAAACATGCGACTCGAAGATAACAACGCTAGCTATGACATAGAATTAAGAGATCGAGATTTTGAAACTCAGGTCGAGAGACATGACAAAATTAACATATTTAAGGAGGGAGTTGAGAAGAGCCAGTCAGTAAATTAAAATGTTCATACCTGGCTCGTGTGATATCGGATTTTTGTGTTCAAACATTCGAATCGAAGCTAACAAGGCTAGCTATGACATAGAATTAAAAAATCGAGATTTTGAAACTCAGGTCGAGAGACATGACAAAATTAACATATTTAAGGAGGGAGTTGAGAAGAGCCAGTGAGTAAATTAAAATGGTCATGCCTGGCTCGTGTGATATCGGATTTCTGTGTTCAAAGATGCGAATCGAAGCTAACAACGCTAGCTATGATATAGAATTAAAAAATCGAGATTTTGAAACTCAGATCGAGAGACATGCGGAAATTAGCATATTTGAGGAGGGAGTTGAGAAGAGCCAGTGAGTAAATTAAAATGGTCATACCTGGCTCGTGTGATATCGGATTTCTGTGTTCAAACATGCGAATCGAAGCTAACAAGGCTAGCTATGATATCGAATTAAAAAATCGAGATTTTGAAACTGACGTCGAAAGATATGAGGAAATTAGCATGTTGGAGGAGGGAGTTGAGAAGAGCCAGTGAGTAAATTAAAATGGTCATACCTGGCTCGTGTGATATCGGATTTCTGTGGCCAAACATGCGAATCGAAGCTAACAAGGCTAGCTATGACATAGAATTAAAAAATCGAGATTTTGAAACTCAGGTCGAGAGACATGAGGAAATTAGCATATTTGAGGAGGGAGTTGAGAAGAGCGAGTGAGTAAATTAAACTGGTCAAACCTGGCACGTGTGATATCCGATTTCTCTGTTCAAACATGCGAATCGAAGCTAACAACGCTAGCTTTGATATAAAATTTAAAAATCAAGATTTTGAAACTCACGTCGAAAGACATGAGGAAATTAGAATATTTGAGGAGGGAGTTGAGAAGAGCTAGTGAGTAAATTAAAATGTTCATACCTGGCTCGTGTAATATCGGATTTTTGTGTTCAAACATGCGAATCGAAGCTAACAACGCTAGCTATCATATAGAATTAAAAAATCGAGATTTTGAAACTCAGGTCGAGAGACATGAGGAAATTAGCATATTTCAAGAAGGAGTTGAGAAGAGTGAGTCAGTAAATTAAAATGTTCAGACCTGGCACGTGTGATATCGGATTTTTGTGTTCAAACATGCGAATCGAAGATAACAATGCTAGCTATGATATAGAATTAAATAATCGAGATTTTGAAACTCAGGTCGAGAGACATGAAGAAATTACAATATTTGAGGAGGGAGTTGAGAAGAGCTAGTGAGTAAATTAAAATGTTCATACCTGGCTCGTGTGATATCGGATTTTTGTGTTCAAACATGCGAATCGAAGCTAACAACGCTAGCTATGATATAGAATTAAAAAATTGAGATTTTGAAACTCAGGTCGAGAGACATGAGGAAATTAGCGTATTTCAAGAAGGAGTTGAGAAGAGCCAGTCAGTAAATTAAAATGTTCATACCTGGGACGTCTGATATCGGATTTTTGTGTTCAAACATGCGAATCGAAGATAACAACGCTAGCTATGATATAGAATTAAATAATCGAGATTTTAAAACTGAGGCCGAGAGACATGAGGAAATTAGCAAATTTGAGGAGGTAGTGGAGAAGAGTGTGTCAGTAAATTAAAATGTTCATACCTGGCACGTGTGATATCGGATTTCTGTGTTCAAACATGCGAATCGAAGCTAACAACGCTAGCTATGATATAGAGTTAAAAAATCAAGATTTTGAAACTCAGGTCGAGAGATATGACGAAATTAACACATTTGAGGAGGGAGTGGAGAAGAGTGCGTCAGGAAATTAAAATGTTCATACCTGGCTCGTGTGATATCAGATTTTTGTGTTCAAACATGCGAATCAAAGTTAACCATGCTAGCTATGATATTGAATTGACAAATTATAATTTTAAAACTGAGGCCGAGAGACATGAGGAAAGTAACAAATTTGAGGAGGTAGTGGAGAAGAGTACGTCAGTAAATTAAAATGTTCATACCTGGCACGTGTGATATCGGATATTTGTGTTCAAACATGCGAATCGAAGATAACAACGCTAGGTATGATATAGAATTAAAAAATCAAGATTTTGAAACTTAGGTCGAGAGACATGAGGAAATTAGCATATTTGAGGAGGGAGTTGAGAAGTGCCAGTGTGTAAATTAAAATGGTCATAGCTGGCTCGTGTGATATCGGATTTATGTGTTCAAACATGCGACTCGAAGATAACAACCCTAGCTATGACATAGAATTAAGAGATCGAGATTTTGAAACTCAGGTCGAGAGACATGACAAAATTAACATATTTAAGGAGGGAGTTGAGAAGAGCCAGTGAGTAAATTAAAATGTTCATACCTGGCTCGTGTGATATCGGATTTTTGTGTTCAAACATTCGAATCGAAGCTAACAACGCTAGCTATGATATAGAATTAAAAAATCGAGATTTTGAAACTCAGGTCGAGAGACATGAGGAAATTAGCATATTTGAGGAGGGAGTTGAGAAGTGCCAGTGTGTAAATTAAAATGGTCATACGTGGCTCGTGTGATATCGGATTTCTGTGTTCAAACATGCGACTCGAAGATAACAACGCTAGCTATGACATAGAATTAAAATATCGTGATTTTGAAACTCAGGTCGAGAGACATGAGGAAATTAACACATTTGAGGAGGGAGTGGAGAAGAGTGCGTCAGGAAATTAAAATGTTCATACCTGGCTCGTGTGATATCAGATTTTTGTGTTCAAACATGCGAATCAAAGTTAACCATGCTAGCTATGATATTGAATTGACAAATTATAATTTTAAAACTGAGGCCGAGAGACATGAGGAAAGTAACAAATTTGAGGAGGTAGTGGAGAAGAGTACGTCAGTAAATTAAAATGTTCATACCTGGCACGTGTGATATCGGATATTTGTGTTCAAACATGCGAATCGAAGATAACAACGCTAGGTATGATATAGAATTAAAAAATCGAGATTTTGAAACTTAGGTCGAGAGACATGACGAAATTAACATATTTAAGGAGGGAGTTGAGAAGAGCCAGTGAGTAAATTAAAATGTTCATACCTGGCTCGTGTGATATCGGATTTTTGTGTTCAAACATGCGAATCGAAGCTAACAACGCTAGCTATGATATAGAATTAAAAAATCGAGATTTTGAAACTCAGGTCGAGAGACATGAGGAAATTAGCATATTTGAGGAGGGAGTTGAGAAGTGCCAGTGTGTAAATTAAAATGGTCATAGCTGGCTCGTGTGATATCGGATTTATGTGTTCAAACATGCGACTCGAAGATAACAACGCTAGCTATGACATAGAATTAAGAGATCGAGATTTTGAAGCTCAGGTCGAGAGACATGACAAAATTAACATATTTAAGGAGGGAGTTGAGAAGAGCCAGTGAGTAAATTAAAATGTTCATACCTGGCTCGTGTGATATCGGATTTTTGTGTTCAAACATTCGAATCGAAGATAACAAGGCTAGCTATGACATAGAATTAAAAAATCGAGATTTTGAAACTCAGGTCGAGAGACATGACAAAATTAACATATTTAAGGAGGGAGTTGAGAAGAGCCAGTGAGTAAATTAAAATGGTCATGCCTGGCTCGTGTGATATCGGATTTCTGTGTTCAAAGATGCGAATCGAAGCTAACAACGCTAGCTATGATATAGAATTAAAAAATCGAGATTTTGAAACTCAGATCGAGAGACATGCGGAAATTAGCATATTTGAGGAGGGAGTTGAGAAGAGCCAGTGAGTAAATTAAAATGGTCATACCTGGCTCGTGTGATATCGGATTTCTGTGTTCAAACATGCGAATCGAAGCTAACAACGCTAGCTATGATATAGAATTAAAAAATCGAGATTTTGAAACTGACGTCGAAAGATATGAGGAAATTAGCATGTTGGAGGAGGGAGTTGAGAAGAGCGAGTGAGTAAATTAAAATGTTCATACCTGGCTCGTGTGATATCGGATTTCTGTGGCCAAACATGCGAATCGAAGCTAACAAGGCTAGCTATGACATAGAATTAAAAAATCGAGATTTTGAAACTCAGGTCGAGAGACATGAGGAAATTAGCATATTTGAGGAGGGAGTTGAGAAGAGCGAGTGAGTAAATTAAACTGGTCAAACCTGGCACGTGTGATATCGGATTTCTCTGTTCAAACATGCGAATCGAAGCTAACAACGCTAGCTTTGATATAGAATTTAAAAATCAAGATTTTGAAACTCACGTCGAAAGACATGAGGAAATTAGAATATTTGAGGAGGGAGTTGAGAAGAGCTAGTGAGTAAATTAAAATGTTCATACCTGGCTCGTGTGATATCGGATTTTTGTGTTCAAACATGCGAATCGAAGCTAACAACGCTAGCTATCATATAGAATTAAAAAATCGAGATTTTGAAACTCAGGTCGAGAGACATGAGGAAATTAGCATATTTCAAGAAGGAGTTGAGAAGAGCCAGTCAGTAAATTAAAATGTTCAGACCTGGCACGTGTGATATCGGATTTTTGTGTTCAAACATGCGAATCGAAGATAACAATGCTAGTTATGATATAGAATTAAATAATCGAGATTTTGAAACTCAGGTCAAGAGACATGAAGAAATTACAATATTTGAGGAGGGAGTTGGGAAGAGCTAGTGAGTAAATTAAAATGTTCATACCTGGCTCGTGTGATATCGGATTTTTGTGTTCAAACATGCGAATCGAAGCTAACAACGCTAGCTATGATATAGAATTAAAAAATGGAGATTTTGAAACTCAGGTCGAGAGACATGAGGAAATTAGCGTATTTCAAGAAGGAGTTGAGAAGAGCCAGTCAGTAAATTAAAATGTTCATACCTGGGACGTCTGATATCGGATTTTTGTGTTCAAACATGCGAATCGAAGATAACAACGCTAGCTATGATATAGAATTAAATAATCGAGATTTTAAAACTCAGGTCGAGAGACATGAAGAAATTTCAATATTTGAGGAGGGAGTTGAGAAGAGCTAGTCAGTAAATTAAAATGTTCATACCTGGCTCGTGTGATATCGGATTTCTGTGTTCAAACATGCGAATCGAAGCTAACAACGCTAGCTATGATATAGAATTAAAAAATCAAGATTTTGAAACTGACGTCGAAAGACATGAGGAAATTAGCATGTTGGAGGAGGGAGTTGAGAAAAGCGAGTGAGTAAATTAAAATGGTCATACCTGGCTCGTGTGATATCGGATTTCTGTGTTCAAACATGCGAATCGAAACTAACAAGGCTAGCTATGATATAGAATTAAAAAATCAAGATTTTGAAACTCAGGTCGAGAGACATGCCGAAATTAGCATATTTGAGGAGGGAGTTGAGAAGAGCCAGTGAGTAAATTAAAATGGTCATACCTGGCTCGTGTGATATCGGATTTTTGTGTTCAAACATGCGAATCGAAACTAACAAGCCTAGCTATGATATAGAATTAAAAATTTGTGATTTTGAAACTCAGGTCGAGAGACATGAGGAAATTAGCATATTTGAGGAGGGAGTTGAGAAGAGCCAGTGAGTAAATTAAAATGGTCATACCTGGCTCGTGTAATATCGGATTTCTGTGTTCAAACATGCGAATCGAAACTAACAAGGCTAGCTATGATATAGAATTAAAAAATCGTGATTTTGAAACTCAGGTCGAGAGACATGAGGAAATTAGCATATTTGAGGAGGGAGTTGAGAAGAGCCAGTGAGTAAATTAAAATGGTCATACCTGGCTTGTGTGATATCGGATTTCTGTGTTCAAACATGCAAATCGAAGCTAACAAGGCTAGCTATGATATAGAATTAAAAAATCGAGATTTTGAAACTGACGTCGAAAGACATGAGGAAATTAGCATGTTGGAGGAGGGAGTTGAGAAGAGCGAGTGAGTAAATTAAAATGGTCATACCTGGCTCGTGTGATATCGGATTTCTGTGTTCAAACATGCGAATCGAAACTAACAAGCCTAGCTATGATATAGAATTAAAATATCGTGATTTTGAAACTCAGGTCGAGAGACATGAGGAAATTAGCATATTTGAGGAGGGAGTTGAGAAGAGCCAGTGAGTAAATTAAAATGGTCATACCTGGCTCGTGTGATATCGGATTTCTGTGCTCAAACATGTGAATCGAAGCTAACAAGGCTAGCTATGATATAGAATTAAAATATCAAGATTTTGAAAGTGACGTCGAAAGACATGAGGAAATTAGCATGTTGGAGGAGGGAGTTGAGAAGAGCGAGTGAGTAAATTAAAATGGTTATACCTGGCTCGTGTGATATCGGATTTCTGTGTTCAAACATGCGAATCGAAACTAACAAGGCTAGCTATGATATAGAATTAAAAAATCGTGATTTTGAAACTCAGGTCGAGAGACATGAGGAAATTAGCATATTTGAGGAGGGAGTTGAGAAGAGCCAGTGAGTAAATTAAAATGGTCATACCTAGCTCGTGTGACATCGGATTTCTGTGTTCAAACATGCAAATCGAAGCTAACAAGGCTAGCTATGATATAGAATTAAAAAATCGAGATTTTGAAACTGACGTCGAAAGACATGAGGAAATTAGCATGTTGGAGGAGGGAGTTGAGAAGACCGAGTGAGTAAATTAAAATGTTCATACCTGGCTCGTGTGATATCGGATTTCTGTGTTCAAACATGCGAATCGAAACTAACAAGGCTAGCTATGATATAGAATTAAAAAATCAAGATTTTGAAACTCAGGTCGAGAGACATGCCGAAATTAGCATATTTGAGGAGGGAGTTGAGAAGAGCCAGTGAGTAAATTAAAATGGTCATACCTGGCTAGTGTGATATCGGATTTTTGTGTTCAAACATGCGAATCGAAACTAACAAGCCTAGCTATGATATAGAAATTAGCATATTTGAGGAGGGAGTTGAGAAGAGCTAGTCAGTAAATTAAAATGTTCATACCTGGCTCGTGTGATATCGGATTTCTGTGTTCAAACATGCGAATCGAAGCTAACAACGCTAGCTATGATATAGAATTAAAAAATCAAGATTTTGAAACTGACGTCGAAAGACATGAGGAAATTAGCATGTTGGAGGAGGGAGTTGAGAAAAGCGAGTGAGTAAATTAAAATGGTCATACCTGGCTCGTGTGATATCGGATTTCTGTGTTCAAACATGCGAATCGAAACTAACAAGGCTAGCTATGATATAGAATTAAAAAATCAAGATTTTGAAACTCAGGTCGAGAGACATGCCGAAATTAGCATATTTGAGGAGGGAGTTGAGAAGAGCCAGTGAGTAAATTAAAATGGTCATACCTGGCTCGTGTGATATCGGATTTTTGTGTTCAAACATGCGAATCGAAACTAACAAGCCTAGCTATGATATAGAATTAAAAATTTGTGATTTTGAAACTCAGGTCGAGAGACATGAGGAAATTAGCATATTTGAGGAGGGAGTTGAGAAGAGCCAGTGAGTAAATTAAAATGGTCATACCTGGCTCGTGTAATATCGGATTTCTGTGTTCAAACATGCGAATCGAAACTAACAAGGCTAGCTATGATATAGAATTAAAAAATCGTGATTTTGAAACTCAGGTCGAGAGACATGAGGAAATTAGCATATTTGAGGAGGGAGTTGAGAAGAGCCAGTGAGTAAATTAAAATGGTCATACCTGGCTTGTGTGATATCGGATTTCTGTGTTCAAACATGCAAATCGAAGCTAACAAGGCTAGCTATGATATAGAATTAAAAAATCGAGATTTTGAAACTGACGTCGAAAGACATGAGGAAATTAGCATGTTGGAGGAGGGAGTTGAGAAGAGCGAGTGAGTAAATTAAAATGGTCATACCTGGCTCGTGTGATATCGGATTTCTGTGTTCAAACATGCGAATCGAAACTAACAAGCCTAGCTATGATATAGAATTAAAATATCGTGATTTTGAAACTCAGGTCGAGAGACATGAGGAAATTAGCATATTTGAGGAGGGAGTTGAGAAGAGCCAGTGAGTAAATTAAAATGGTCATACCTGGCTCGTGTGATATCGGATTTCTGTGCTCAAACATGTGAATCGAAGCTAACAAGGCTAGCTATGATATAGAATTAAAATATCAAGATTTTGAAAGTGACGTCGAAAGACATGAGGAAATTAGCATGTTGGAGGAGGGAGTTGAGAAGAGCGAGTGAGTAAATTAAAATGGTTATACCTGGCTCGTGTGATATCGGATTTCTGTGTTCAAACATGCGAATCGAAACTAACAAGGCTAGCTATGATATAGAATTAAAAAATCGTGATTTTGAAACTCAGGTCGAGAGACATGAGGAAATTAGCATATTTGAGGAGGGAGTTGAGAAGAGCCAGTGAGTAAATTAAAATGGTCATACCTAGCTCGTGTGACATCGGATTTCTGTGTTCAAACATGCAAATCGAAGCTAACAAGGCTAGCTATGATATAGAATTAAAAAATCGAGATTTTGAAACTGACGTCGAAAGACATGAGGAAATTAGCATGTTGGAGGAGGGAGTTGAGAAGACCGAGTGAGTAAATTAAAATGTTCATACCTGGCTCGTGTGATATCGGATTTCTGTGTTCAAACATGCGAATCGAAACTAACAAGGCTAGCTATGATATAGAATTAAAAAATCAAGATTTTGAAACTCAGGTCGAGAGACATGCCGAAATTAGCATATTTGAGGAGGGAGTTGAGAAGAGCCAGTGAGTAAATTAAAATGGTCATACCTGGCTAGTGTGATATCGGATTTTTGTGTTCAAACATGCGAATCGAAACTAACAAGCCTAGCTATGATATAGAAATTAGCATATTTGAGGAGGGAGTTGAGAAGAGCTAGTCAGTAAATTAAAATGTTCATACCTGGCTCGTGTGATATCGGATTTCTGTGTTCAAACATGCGAATCGAAGCTAACAACGCTAGCTATGATATAGAATTAAAAAATCAAGATTTTGAAACTGACGTCGAAAGACATGAGGAAATTAGCATGTTGGAGGAGGGAGTTGAGAAAAGCGAGTGAGTAAATTAAAATGGTCATACCTGGCTCGTGTGATATCGGATTTCTGTGTTCAAACATGCGAATCGAAACTAACAAGGCTAGCTATGATATAGAATTAAAAAATCAAGATTTTGAAACTCAGGTCGAGAGACATGCCGAAATTAGCATATTTGAGGAGGGAGTTGAGAAGAGCCAGTGAGTAAATTAAAATGGTCATACCTGGCTCGTGTGATATCGGATTTTTGTGTTCAAACATGCGAATCGAAACTAACAAGCCTAGCTATGATATAGAATTAAAAATTTGTGATTTTGAAACTCAGGTCGAGAGACATGAGGAAATTAGCATATTTGAGGAGGGAGTTGAGAAGAGCCAGTGAGTAAATTAAAATGGTCATACCTGGCTCGTGTAATATCGGATTTCTGTGTTCAAACATGCGAATCGAAACTAACAAGGCTAGCTATGATATAGAATTAAAAAATCAAGATTTTGAAACTCATGTCGAAAGACATTAGGAAATTAGCATGTTTGAGGAGGGAGTTGAGAAGAGCCAGTGAGTAAATTAAAATGGTCATACCTGGCTCGTGTGATATCGAATTTCTGTGCTCAAACATGTGAATCGAAGCTAACAAGGCTAGCTATGATATAGAATTAAAATATCAAGATTTTGAAACTGACGTCGAAAGACATGAGGAAATTAGCATGTTGGAGGAGGGAGTTGAGAAGAGCGAGTGAGTAAATTAAAATGGTCATACCTGGCTCGTGTGATATCGGATTTCTGTGTTCAAACATGCGAATCGAAACTAACAAGCCTAGCTATGATATAGAATTAAAATATCGTGATTTTGAAACTCAGGTCGAGAGACATGAGGAAATTAGCATATTTGAGGAGGGAGTTGAGAAGAGCCAGTGAGTAAATTAAAATGGTCATACCTGGCTCGTGTGATATCGGATTTCTGTGCTCAAACATGTGAATCGAAGCTAACAAGGCTAGCTATGATATAGAATTAAAATATCAAGATTTTGAAAGTGACGTCGAAAGACATGAGGAAATTAGCATGTTGGAGGAGGGAGTTGAGAAGAGCGAGTGAGTAAATTAAAATGGTTATACCTGGCTCGTGTGATATCGGATTTCTGTGTTCAAACATGCGAATCGAAACTAACAAGGCTAGCTATGATATAGAATTAAAAAATCGTGATTTTGAAACTCAGGTCGAGAGACATGAGGAAATTAGCATATTTGAGGAGGGAGTTGAGAAGAGCCAGTGAGTAAATTAAAATGGTCATACCTAGCTCGTGTGACATCGGATTTCTGTGTTCAAACATGCAAATCGAAGCTAACAAGGCTAGCTATGATATAGAATTAAAAAATCGAGATTTTGAAACTGACGTCGAAAGACATGAGGAAATTAGCATGTTGGAGGAGGGAGTTGAGAAGAGCGAGTGAGTAAATTAAAATGTTCATACCTGGCTCGTGTGATTTCGGATTTTTGTGTTCAAACATGCGAATCGAAGCTAACAACGCTAGCTATGATATAGAATTAGAAAATCGAGATTTTGAAACTCAGGTCGAGAGACATGCGGAAATTAGCATATTTGAGGAGGGAGTTGAGAAGAGCGAGTGAGTAAATTAAAATGGTCATACCTGGCTCGTTTAATATCGGATTTTTGTGTTCAAACATGCGAATCGAAGCTAACAACGCTAGCTTTCATATAGAATTTAAAAATCAAGATTTTGAAACTCACGTCGAAAGACATGGCCAAATTAGCATATTTGAGGAGGGAGTTGAGAAGAGCCAGTGAGTAAATTAAAATGGTCATACCTGGCTCGTGTGATATCGGATTTCTGTGTTCAAACATGCGAATCGAAGCTAACAAGGCTAGCTATGACATAGAATTAAATAATCGAGATTTTGAAACTCAGTTTGAGAGACATGAGAAAATTAGCATATTTGAGGAGGGAGTAGAGAAGAGCCAGTGAGCAAATTAAAATGGTCATACCTGGCTCGTGTGATATCGGATTTCTGTGTTCAAACATGCGAATCGAAGCTAACAAGGCTAGCTATGATATAGAATTAAAAAATCGAGATTTTGAAACTCAAGTCGAGAGACATGAGGAAATTAGCATATTTGAGGAGGGAGTTGAGAAGTGCCAGTGTGTAAATTAAAATGGTCATAGCTGGCTCGTGTGATATCGGATTTATGTGTTCAAACATGCGACTCGAAGATAACAACGCTAGCTATGACATAGAATTAAAAGATCGAGATTTTGAAACTCAGTTCGAGAGACATGAGGAAATTAGCATATTTGAGGAGGGAGTAGAGAAGAGCCAGTGAGTAAATTAAAATGGTCATACCTGGCTCGTGTGATATCGGATTTTTGTGTTCAAACATGCGAATCGAAGCTAACTACGCTAGCTTTGATATAGAATTAAAAAATCAAGATTTTGAAACTCACGTCGAGAGACATGAGGAAATTAGCATGTTGGAGGATTGAGTTGAGAAGAGCGAGTGAGTAAATTAAAATGGTCACACCTGGCTCGTGTGATATCGGATTTCTGTGTTCAAAATGCGAATCGAAGCTAACAAGGCTAGCTATGATATAGAATTAAAAAATCGAGATTTTGAAACTCAGTTCGAGAGACATGAAAAAATTAACATATTTGAGGAGGGAGTTGAGAAGAGCTAGTGAGTAAATTAAAATGGTCATACCTGGCTCGTGTGATATCGGATTTCTGTGTTCAAACATGCGAATCGAAGCTAACTAGGCTAGCTATGATATAGAATTAAAAAATCGAGATTTTGAAACTCAGGTCGAGAGACATGAAGAAATTAGCATATTTGAGGAGGGAGTTGAGAAGAGCGTGTGAGTAAATTAAAATGGTCATACCTGGCTCGTGTGATATCGGATTTCTGTGCTCAAACATGTGAATCGAAGCTAACAAGGCTAGCTATGATATAAAATTAAAATATCAAGATTTTGAAACTGACGTCGAAAGACATGAGGTAATTAGCATGTTGGAGGAGGGAGTTGAGAAGAGCCAGTGAGTAAATTAAAATGGTCATACCTGGCTCGTGTGATATCGGATTTCTGTGTTCAAACATGCGAATCGAAACTAACAAGGCTAGCTATGATATAGAATTAAAAAATCAAGATTTTGAAACTCATGTCGAAAGACATTAGGAAATTAGCATGTTTGAGGAGGGAGTTGAGAAGAGCCAGTGAGTAAATTAAAATGGTCATACCTGGCTCGTGTGATATCGAATTTCTGTGCTCAAACATGTGAATCGAAGCTAACAAGGCTAGCTATGATATAGAATTAAAATATCAAGATTTTGAAACTGACGTCGAAAGACATGAGGAAATTAGCATGTTGGAGGAGGGAGTTGAGAAGAGCGAGTGAGTAAATTAAAATGGTTATACCTGGCTCGTGTGATATCGGATTTCTGTGTTCAAACATGCGAATCGAAACTAACAAGGCTAGCTATGATATAGAATTAAAAAATCGAGATTTTGAAACTCAGGTCGAGAGGCATGAAGAAATTAGCATATTTGAGGAGGGAGTTGAGAAGAGCGTGTGAGTAAATTAAAATGGTCATACCTGGCTCGTGTGATATCGGATTTCTGTGTTCAAACATGCAAATCGAAGCTAACAAGGCTAGCTATGATATAGAATTAAAATATCAAGATTTTGAAACTGACGTCGAAAGACATGAGGAAATTAGCATGCTGGAGGAGGGAGTTGAGAAGAGCGAGTGAGTAAATTAAAATGGTCATACCTGGCTCGTGTGATATCGGAGTTCTGTGTTCAAACATGCGAATCGAAACTAACAAGGCTAGCTATGATATAGAATTAAAAAATCGTGATTTTGAAACTCAGGTCAAGAGACATGAGGAAATTAGCATATTTGAGGAGGGAGTTGAGAAGAGCCAGTGAGTAAATTAAAATGGTCATACCTGGCTCGTGTGATATCGGATTTTTGTGTTCAAACATGCGAATCGAAGCTAACAAGGGTAGCTATGATATAGAATTAAAAAATCGTGATTTTGAAACTCCGGTCGAGAGACATCAGGAAATTAACATATTTGAGGAGGGAGTTGAGAAGAGCCAGTGAGTAAATTAAAATGGTCATACCTGGCTCGTGTGATATCGGATTTCTGTGTTCAAACATGCGAATCGAAGTTAACAAGGCTAGCTATGATATAGAATTAAAAAATCAAGATTTTAAAACTGACATCGAAAGACATGAGGAAATTAGCATGCTGGAGGAGGGAGTTGAGAAGAGCGAGTGAGTAAATTAAAATGGTCATACCTGGCTCGTGTGATATCGGATTTTTGTGTTCAAACATGCGAATCGAAGCTAACAACGCTAGGTATGATATAGAATTAAAAAATCGAGATTTTGAAACTCAGATCGAGAGACATGCTTAAATTAGCATATTTGAGGAGGGAGTTGAGAAGAGCGAGTGAGTAAATTAAGATGGTCATATCTGGCTCGTGTGATATCGGATTTCTGTGTTCAAACATGCAAATCGAAGCTAACAAGGCTAGCTATGATATAGAATTAAAATATCGAGATTTTGAAACTCAGGTCGAGAGACATGAGGAAATTAGCATATTTGAGGAGGGAGTTGAGAAGAGCGAGTGAGTAAATTAAAATGGTCATACCTGGCTCGTGTGATATCGGATTTCTGTGTTCAAACATGCAAATCGAAGCTAACAAGGCTAGCTATGATATAGAATTAAAAAATCGAGATTTTGAAACTCAGGTCGAGAGACATGAGGAAATTAGCATATTTGAGGAGGGAGTTGAGAAGAGCGTGTGAGTAAATTAAAATGGTCATACCTGGCTCGTGTGATATCGGATTTCTGTGTTCAAACATGCAAATCGAAGCTAACAAGGCTAGCTATGATATAGAATTAAAAAATCGAGATTTTGAAACTCAGGTCGAGAGACATGAAGAAATTAGCATATTTGAGGAGGGAGTTGAGAAGAGCGTGTGAGTAAATTAAAATGGTCATACCTGGCTCGTGTGATATCGGATTTCTGTGTTCAAACATGCGAATCGAAGCTAACAAGGCAAGCTATGATATAGACTTAAAAAATCGTGATTTCGAAACTGACGTCGAAAGACATGAGGAAATTAGCATGTTGGAGGAGGGAGTTGAGAAGAGCGAGTGAGTAAATTAAAATGGTCATACCTGGCTCGTGTGATATCGGATTTCTGTGTTCAAACATGCAAATCGAAGCTAACAAGGCTAGCTATGATATAGAATTAAAAAATCGAGATTTTGAAACTCAGGTCGAGAGAATATAAGAAATTAGCATATTTGAGGAGGGAGTTGAGAAGAGCGTGTGAGTAAATTAAAATGGTCATACCTGGCTCGTGTGATATCGGATTTCTGTGTTCAAACATGCGAATCGAAACTAACAAGGCTAGCTATGATATAGAATTAAAAAATCGAGATTTTGAAACTCAGGTCGAGAGGCATGAAGAAATTAGCATATTTGAGGAGGGAGTTGAGAAGAGCGTGTGAGTAAATTAAAATGGTCATACCTGGCTCGTGTGATATCGGATTTCTGTGTTCAAACATGCGAATCGAAGCTAACAAGGCAAGCTATGATATAGACTTAAAAAATCGTGATTTCGAAGCTGACGTCGAAAGACATGAGGAAATTAGCATGCTGGAGGAGGGAGTTGAGAAGAGCGAGTGAGTAAATTAAAATGGTCATACCTGGCTCGTGTGATATCGGATTTCTGTGTTCAAACATGCGAATCGAAACTAACAAGCCTAGCTATGATATAGAATTAAAAAATCGTGATTTTGAAACTCAGGTCGAGAGACATGAGGAAATTAGCATATTTGAGGAGGGAGTTGAGAAGAGCCATTGAGTAAATTAAAATGGTCATACCTAGCTCGTGTGATATCGGATTGCTGTGTTCAAACATGCAAATCGAAACTAACAAGGCTAGCTATGATATAGAATTAAAAAATCGAGATTTTGAAACTCAGGTCGAGAGACATGAAGAAATTAGCATATTTGAGGAGGGAGTTGAGAAGAGCGTGTGTGTAAATTAAAATGGTCATACCTGGCTCGTGTGATATCGGATTTCTGTGTTCAAACATGCGAATCGAAGCTAACAAGGCTAGCTATGATATAGAATTAAAAAATCGAGATTTTGAAACTCAGGTCGAGAGACATGAAGAAATTAGCATATTTGAGGAGGGAGTTGAGAAGAGCGTGTGAGTAAATTAAAATGGTCATACCTAGCTCGTGTGATATCGGATTTCTGTGTTCAAACATGCGAATCGAAACTAACAAGGCTAGCTATGATATAGACTTAAAAAATCGTGATTTTGAAACTCAGGTCGAGAGACATGAGGAAATTAGCATATTTGAGGAGGGAGTTCAGAAGAGCCAGTGAGTAAATTAAAATGGTCATACCTGGCTCGTGTGATATCGGATTTCAGTGTTCAAACATGCGAATCGAAGCTAACAAGGCTAGCTATGATATAGAATTAAAAAATCAAGATTTTGAAACTGACGTCGAAAGACATGAGGAAATTAGCATGCTGGAGGAGGGAGTTGAGAAGAGCGAGTGAGTAAATTAAAATGGTCATACCTGGCTCGTGTGATATCGGATTTCTGTGTTCAAACATGCGAATCGAATCTAACAAGGGTAGCTATGAAATAGAATTAAAAAATCGAGATTTTGAAACTCAGGTCGAGAGACATGAAGAAATTAGCATATTTGAGGAGGGAGTTGAGAAGAGCGTGTGAGTAAATTAAAATGGTCCTACCTGGCTCGTGTGATATCGGATTTCTGTGTTCAAACATGCGAATCGAAGCTAACAAGGCAAGCTATGATATAGACTTAAAAAATCGTGATTTCGAAACTGACGTCGAAAGACATGAGGAAATTAGCATGCTGGAGGAGGGAGTTGAGAAGAGCGAGTGAGTAAATTAAAATGGTCATACCTGGCTCGTGTGATATCGGATTTCTGTGTTCAAACATGCGAATCGAAATTAACAAGGCTAGCTATGATATAGAATTAAAAAATCGTGATTTTGAAACTCAGGTCGAGAGACATGAGAAAATTAGCATATTTGAGGAGGGAGTTGAGAAGAGCCATTGAGTAAATTAAAATGGTCATACCTAGCTCGTGTGATATCGGATTGCTGTGTTCAAACATGCAAATCGAAGCTAAAAAGGCTAGCTATGATATAAAATTAAAAAATCGAGATTTTGAAACTCAGGTCGAGAGACATGAAGAAATTAGCATATTTGAGGAGGGAGTTGAGAAGAGCGTGTGTGTAAATTAAAATGGTCATACCTGGCTCGTGTGATATCGGATTTCTGTGTTCAAACATGCAAATCGAAGCTAACAAGGCTAGCTATGATATAGAATTAAAAAATCGAGATTTTGAAACTCAGGTCGAGAGACATTAAGAAATTAGCATATTTGAGGAGGGAGTTGAGAAGAGCGTGTGAGTAAATTAAAATGGTCATACCTGGCTCGTGTGATATCGGATTTCTGTGTTCAAACATGCGAATCGAAACTAACAAGGCTAGCTATGATATAGAATTAAAAAATCGAGATTTTGAAACTCAGGTCGAGAGACATGAAGAAATTAGCATCTTTGAGGAGGGAGTTGAGAAGAGTCAGTGAGTAAATTAAAATGGTCATACCTGGCTCGTGTGATAACGGATTTCTGTGTTCAAACATGCAAATCGAAGCTAACAAGGCTAGCTATGATATAGAATTAAAAAATCAAGATTTTGAAACTCAGGTCAAGAGACATGAAGAAATTAGCATATTTGAGGAGGGAGTTGAGAAGAGCGTGTGAGTAAATTAAAATGGTCATACCTGGCTCGTGTGATATCGGATTTCAGTGTTCAAACATGCGAATCGAAGCTAACAAGGCTAGCTATGATATAGAATTAAAAAATCAAGATTTTGAAACTCAGGTCGAGAGACATGAAGAAATTAGCATATTTGAGGAGGGAGTTGAGAAGAGCGTGTGAGTAAATTAAAATGGTCATACCTGGCTCGTGTGATATCGGATTTCTCTGTTCAAACATGCAAATCGAAACTAACAAGGCTAGCTATGATATAGACTTAAAAAATCGATATTTCGAAACTGACGTCGAAAGACATGAGGAAATTAGCATGCTGGAGGAGGGAGTTGAGAAGAGCGAGTGAGTAAATTAAAATGGTCCTACCTGGCTCGTGTGATATCGGATTTCTGTGTTCAAACATGCGAATCGAAGCTAACAAGGCAAGCTATGATATAGACTTAAAAAATCGTGATTTCGAAACTGACGTCGAAAGACATGAGGAAATTAGCATGCTGGAGGAGGGAGTTGAGAAGAGCGAGTGAGTAAATTAAAATGGTCATACCTGGCTCGTGTGATATCGGATTTCTGTGTTCAAACATGCGAATCGAAATTAACAAGGCTAGCTATGATATAGAATTAAAAAATCGTGATTTTGAAACTCAGGTCGAGAGACATGAGGAAATTAGCATATTTGAGGAGGGAGTTGAGAAGAGCCATTGAGTAAATTAAAATGGTCATACCTAGCTCGTGTGATATCGGATTGCTGTGTTCAAACATGCAAATCGAAGCTAAAAAGGCTAGCTATGATATAAAATTAAAAAATCGAGATTTTGAAACTCAGGTCGAGAGACATGAAGAAATTAGCATATTTGAGGAGGGAGTTGAGAAGAGCGTGTGTGTAAATTAAAATGGTCATACCTGGCTCGTGTGATATCGGATTTCTGTGTTCAAACATGCAAATCGAAGCTAACAAGGCTAGCTATGATATAGAATTAAAAAATCGAGATTTTGAAACTCAGGTCGAGAGACATTAAGAAATTAGCATATTTGAGGAGGGAGTTGAGAAGAGCGTGTGAGTAAATTAAAATGGTCATACCTGGCTCGTGTGATATCGGATTTCTGTGTTCAAACATGCGAATCGAAACTAACAAGGCTAGCTATGATATAGAATTAAAAAATCGAGATTTTGAAACTCAGGTCGAGAGACATGAAGAAATTAGCATCTTTGAGGAGGGAGTTGAGAAGAGTCAGTGAGTAAATTAAAATGGTCATACCTGGCTCGTGTGATAACGGATTTCTGTGTTCAAACATGCAAATCGAAGCTAACAAGGCTAGCTATGATATAGAATTAAAAAATCAAGATTTTGAAACTCAGGTCAAGAGACATGAAGAAATTAGCATATTTGAGGAGGGAGTTGAGAAGAGCGTGTGAGTAAATTAAAATGGTCATACCTGGCTCGTGTGATATCGGATTTCAGTGTTCAAACATGCGAATCGAAGCTAACAAGGCTAGCTATGATATAGAATTAAAAAATCAAGATTTTGAAACTCAGGTCGAGAGACATGAAGAAATTAGCATATTTGAGGAGGGAGTTGAGAAGAGCGTGTGAGTAAATTAAAATGGTCATACCTGGCTCGTGTGATATCGGATTTCTCTGTTCAAACATGCAAATCGAAACTAACAAGGCTAGCTATGATATAGACTTAAAAAATCGAGATTTCGAAACTGACGTCGAAAGACATGAGGAAATTAGCATGCTGGAGGAGGGAGTTGAGAAGAGCGAGTGAGTAAATTAAAATGGTCCTACCTGGCTCGTGTGATATCGGATTTCTGTGTTCAAACATGCGAATCGAAGCTAACAAGGCAAGCTATGATATAGACTTAAAAAATCGTGATTTCGAAACTGACGTCGAAAGACATGAGGAAATTAGCATGCTGGAGGAGGGAGTTGAGAAGAGCGAGTGAGTAAATTAAAATGGTCATACCTGGCTCGTGTGATATCGGATTTCTGTGTTCAAACATGCGAATCGAAATTAACAAGGCTAGCTATGATATAGAATTAAAAAATCGTGATTTTGAAACTCAGGTCGAGAGACATGAGGAAATTAGCATATTTGAGGAGGGAGTTGAGAAGAGCCATTGAGTAAATTAAAATGGTCATACCTAGCTCGTGTGATATCGGATTGCTGTGTTCAAACATGCAAATCGAAGCTAAAAAGGCTAGCTATGATATAAAATTAAAAAATCGAGATTTTGAAACTCAGGTCGAGAGACATGAAGAAATTAGCATATTTGAGGAGGGAGTTGAGAAGAGCGTGTGTGTAAATTAAAATGGTCATACCTGGCTCGTGTGATATCGGATTTCTGTGTTCAAACATGCAAATCGAAGCTAACAAGGCTAGCTATGATATAGAATTAAAAAATCGAGATTTTGAAACTCAGGTCGAGAGACATTAAGAAATTAGCATATTTGAGGAGGGAGTTGAGAAGAGCGTGTGAGTAAATTAAAATGGTCATACCTGGCTCGTGTGATATCGGATTTCTGTGTTCAAACATGCGAATCGAAACTAACAAGGCTAGCTATGATATAGAATTAAAAAATCGAGATTTTGAAACTCAGGTCGAGAGACATGAAGAAATTAGCATATTTGAGGAGGGAGTTGAGAAGAGCGTGTGAGTAAATTAAAATGGTCATACCTGGCTCGTGTGATATCGGATTTCTGTGTTCAAACATGCGAATCGAAGCTAACAAGGCAAGCTATGATATAGACTTAAAAAATCGTGATTTCGAAACTGACGTCGAAAGACATGAGGAAATTAGCATGTTGGAGGAGGGAGTTGAGAAGAGCGAGTGAGTAAATTAAAATGGTCATACCTGGCTCGTGTGATATCGGATTTCTGTGTTCAAACATGCAAATCGAAGCTAACAAGGCTAGCTATGATATAGAATTAAAAAATCGAGATTTTGAAACTCAGGTCGAGAGACATTAAGAAATTAGCATATTTGAGGAGGGAGTTGAGAAGAGCGTGTGAGTAAATTAAAATGGTCATACCTGGCTCGTGTGATATCGGATTTCTGTGTTCAAACATGCGAATCGAAACTAACAAGGCTAGCTATGATATAGAATTAAAAAATCGAGATTTTGAAACTCAGGTCGAGAGACATGAAGAAATTAGCATATTTGAGGAGGGAGTTGAGAAGAGCGTGTGAGTAAATTAAAATGGTCATACCTGGCTCGTGTGATATCGGATTTCTGTGTTCAAACATGCGAATCGAAGCTAACAAGGCAAGCTATGATATAGACTTAAAAAATCGTGATTTCGAAACTGACGTCGAAAGACATGAGGAAATTAGCATGCTGGAGGAGGGAGTTGAGAAGAGCGAGTGAGTAAATTAAAATGGTCATACCTGGCTCGTGTGATATCGGATTTCTGTGTTCAAACATGCGAATCGAAATTAACAAGGCTAGCTATGATATAGAATTAAAAAATCGTGATTTTGAAACTCAGGTCGAGAGACATGAGGAAATTAGCATATTTGAGGAGGGAGTTGAGAAGAGCCATTGAGTAAATTAAAATGGTCATACCTAGCTCGTGTGATATCGGATTGCTGTGTTCAAACATGCAAATCGAAGCTAAAAAGGCTAGCTATGATATAAAATTAAAAAATCGAGATTTTGAAACTCAGGTCGAGAGACATGAAGAAATTAGCATATTTGAGGAGGGAGTTGAGAAGAGCGTGTGTGTAAATTAAAATGGTCATACCTGGCTCGTGTGATATCGGATTTCTGTGTTCAAACATGCGAATCGAAGCTATCAAGGCTAGCTATGATATAGAATTAAAAAATCGAGATTTTGAAACTCAGGTCGAGAGACATGAAGAAATTAGCATATTTGAGGAGGGAGTTGAGAAGAGCGTGTGAGTAAATTAAAATGGTCATACCTAGCTCGTGTGATATCGGATTTCTGTGTTCAAACATGCGAATCGAAACTAACAAGGCTAGCTATGATATAGACTTACAAAATCGTGATTTTGAAACTCAGGTCGAGAGACATGAGGAAATTAGCATATTTGAGGAGGGAGTTGAGAAGAGCCAGTGAGTAAATTAAAATAGTCATACCGGGCTCGTGTGATATCGGATTTCTGTGTTCAAACATGCAAATCGAAGCTAACAAGGCTAGCTATGATATAGAATTAAAAAATCGAGATTTTGAAACTCAGGTCGAGAGACATGAGGAAATTAGCATGCTGGAGGAGGGAGTTGAGAAGAGCCAGTGAGTAAATTAAAATGGTCATACCTGGCTCGTGTGATATCGGATTTTTGTGTTCAAACATGCGAATCGAAGCTAACAACTCTAGCTATGATATAGAATTAAAAAATCGTGATTTTAAAACTAAGGCCGAGAGACATGAGGAAATTAGCATATTTGAGGAGGGAGTTGAGAAGAGCGTGTGAGTAAATTAAAATGGTCATACCTGGCTCGTGTGATATCGGATTTCTGTGTTCAAACATGCGAATCGAAACTAACAAGGCTAGCTATGATATAGACTTAAAAAATCGTGATTTCGAAACTCAGGTCGAGAGACATGAGGAAATTAGCATATTTGAGGAGGGAGTTGAGAAGAGCCATTGAGTAAATTAAAATGGTCATACCTAGCTCGTGTGATATCGGATTGCTGTGTTCAAACATGCAAATCGAAGCTAAAAAGGCTAGCTATGATATAATATTAAAAAATCGAGATTTTGAAACTCAGGTCGAGAGACATGAAGAAATTAGCATATTTGAGGAGGGAGTTGAGAAGAGCGTGTGTGTAAATTAAAATGGTCATACCTGGCTCGTGTAATATCGGATTTCTGTGTTCAAACATGCGAATCGAAGCTATCAAGGCTAGCTATGATATAGAATTAAAAAATCGAGATTTTGAAACTCAGGTCGAGAGACATGAAGAAATTAGCATATTTGAGGAGGGAGTTGAGAAGAGCGTGTGAGTAAATTAAAATGGTCATACCTAGCTCGTGTGATATCGGATTTCTGTGTTCAAACATGCGAATCGAAACTAACAAGGCTAGCTATGATATAGACTTAAAAAATCGTGATTTTGAAACTCAGGTCGAGAGACATGAGGAAATTAGCATATTTGAGGAGGGAGTTGAGAAGAGCCAGTGAGTAAATTAAAATAGTCATACCGGGCTCGTGTGATATCGGATTTCTGTGTTCAAACATGCAAATCGAAGCTAACAAGGCTAGCTATGATATAGAATTAAAAAATCAAGATTTTGAAACTGACGTCGAAAGACATGAGGAAATTAGCATGCTGGAGGAGGGAGTTGAGAAGAGCGAGTGAGTAAATTAAAATGGTCATACCTGGCTCGTGTGATATCGGATTTTTGTGTTCAAACATGCGAATCGAAGCTAACAACTCTAGCTATGATATAGAATTAAAAAATCGTGATTTTAAAACTAAGGCCGAGAGACATGAGGAAATTAGCATATTTGAGGAGGGAGTTGAGAAGAGCGTGTGAGTAAATTAAAATGGTCATACCTGGCTCGTGTGATATCGGATTTCTGTGTTCAAACATGCGAATCGAAGCTAACAAGGCAAGCTATGATATAGACTTAAAAAATCGTGATTTCGAAACTGACGTCGAAAGACATGAGGAAATTAGCATGCTGGAGGAGGGAGTTGAGAAGAGCGAGTGAGTAAATTAAAATGGTCATACCTGGCTCGTGTGATATCGGATTTCTGTGTTCAAACATGCGAATCGAAACTAACAAGCCTAGCTATGATATAGAATTAAAAAATCGTGATTTTGAAACTCAGGTCGAGAGACATGAGGAAATTAGCATATTTGAGGAGGGAGTTGAGAAGAGCCATTGAGTAAATTAAAATGGTCATACCTAGCTCGTGTGATATCGGATTGCTGTGTTCAAACATGCAAATCGAAGCTAACAAGGCTAGCTATGATATAGAATTAAAAAATCGAGATTTTGAAACTCAGGTCGAGAGACATGAAGAAATTAGCATATTTGAGGAGGGAGTTGAGAAGAGCGTGTGTGTAAATTAAAATGGTCATACCTGGCTCGTGTGATATCGGATTTCTGTGTTCAAACATGCGAATCGAAGCTAACCAGGCTAGCTATGATATAGACTTAAAAAATCGTGATTTCGAAACTGACGTCGAAAGACATGAGGAAATTAGCATGCTGGAGGAGGGAGTTTAGAAGAGCGAGTGAGTAAATTAAAATGGTCATACCTGGCTCGTGTGATATCGGATTTCTGTGTTCAAACATGCGAATCGAAACTAACAAGGCTAGCTATGATATAGAATTAAAAAATCGAGATTTTGAAACTCAGGTCGAGAGACATGAAGAAATTAGCATATTTGAGGAGGGAGTTGAGAAGAGCGTGTGTGTAAATTAAAATGGTCATACCTGGCTCGTGTGATATCGGATTTCTGTGTTCAAACATGCGAATCGAAGCTAACCAGGCTAGCTATGATATAGACTTAAAAAATCGTGATTTCGAAACTGACGTCGAAAGACATGAGGAAATTAGCATGCTGGAGGAGGGAGTTTAGAAGAGCGAGTGAGTAAATTAAAATGGTCATACCTAGCTCGTGTGATATCGGATTTCTGTGTTCAAACATGCGAATCGAAACTAACAAGGCTAGCTATGATATAGACTTAAAAAATCGTGATTTTGAAACTCAGGTCGAGAGACATGAGGAAATTAGCATATTTGAGGAGGGAGTTGAGAAGAGCCAGTGAGTAAATTAAAATGGTCATACCTGGCTCGTGTGATATCGGATTTCTGTGTTCAAACATGCAAATCGAAGCTAACAAGGCTAGCTATGATATAGAATTAAAAAATCAAGATTTTGAAACTGACGTCGAAAGACATGAGGAAATTAGCATGCTGGAGGAGGGAGTTGAGAAGAGCGAGTGAGTAAATTAAAATGGTCATACCTGGCTCGTGTGATATCGGATTTCTGTGTTCAAACATGCGAATCGAAACTAACAAGGCTAGCTATGAAATAGAATTAAAAAATCGAGATTTTGAAACTCAGGTCGAGAGACATGAAGAAATTAGCATATTTGAGGAGGGAGTTGAGAAGAGCGAGTGAGTAAATTAAAATGGTCATACCTGGCTCGTGTGATGTCGGATTTCTGTGTTCAAACATGCGAATCGAAGCTAACAAGGCAAGCTATGATATAGACTTAAAAAATCGTGATTTCGAAACTGACGTCGAAAGACATGAGGAAATTAGCATGTTGGAGGAGGGAGTTGAGAAGAGCGAGTGAGTAAATTAAAATGGTCATACCTGGCTCGTGTGATATCGGATTTCTGTGTTCAAACATGCAAATCGAAGCTAACAAGGCTAGCTATGATATAGAATTAAAAAATCGAGATTTTGAAACTCAGGTCGAGAGACATTAAGAAATTAGCATATTTGAGGAGGGAGTTGAGAAGAGCGTGTGAGTAAATTAAAATGGTCATACCTGGCTCGTGTGATATCGGATTTCTGTGTTCAAACATGCGAATCGAAACTAACAAGGCTAGCTATGATATAGAATTAAAAAATCGAGATTTTGAAACTCAGGTCGAGAGACATGAAGAAATTAGCATATTTGAGGAGGGAGTTGAGAAGAGCGTGTGAGTAAATTAAAATGGTCATACCTGGCTCGTGTGATATCGGATTTTTGTGTTCAAACATGCGAATCGAAGCTAACAAGGTAAGCTATGATATAGACTTAAAAAATCGTGATTTCGAAACTGACGTCGAAAGACATGAGGAAATTAGCATGCTGGAGGAGGGAGTTGAGAAGAGCGAGTGAGTAAATTAAAATGGTCATACCTGGCTCGTGTGATATCGGATTTCTGTGTTCAAACATGCGAATCGAAACTAACAAGGCTAGCTATGATATAGAATTAAAAAATCGTGATTTTGAAACTCAGGTCGAGAGACATGAGGAAATTAGCATATTTGAGGAGGGAGTTGAGAAGAGCCATTGAGTAAATTAAAATGGTCATACCTAGCTCGTGTGATATCGGATTGCTGTGTTCAAACATGCAAATCGAAGCTAAAAAGGCTAGCTATGATATAAAATTAAAAAATCGAGATTTTGAAACTCAGGTCGAGAGACATGAAGATATTAGCATATTTGAGGAGGGAGTTGAGAAGAGCGTGTGTGTAAATTAAAATGGTCATACCTGGCTCGTGTGATATCGGATTTCTGTGTTCAAACATGCGAATCGAAGCTAACAAGGCAAGCTATGATATAGACTTAAAAAATCGTGATTTCGAAACTGACGTCGAAAGACATGAGGAAATTAGCATGCTAGAGGAGGGAGTTGAGAAGAGCGAGTGAGTAAATTAAAATGGTCATACCTGGCTCGTGTGATATCGGATTTCTGTGTTCAAACATGCGAATCGAAATTAACAAGGCTAGCTATGATATAGAATTAAAAAATCGTGATTTTGAAACTCAGGTCGAGAGACATGAGGAAATTAGCATATTTGAGGAGGGAGTTGAGAAGAGCCATTGAGTAAATTAAAATGGTCATACCTAGCTCGTGTGATATCGGATTGCTGTGTTCAAACATGCAAATCGAAGCTAAAAAGGCTAGCTATGATATAAAATTAAAAAATCGAGATTTTGAAACTCAGGTCGAGAGACATGAAGAAATTAGCATATTTGAGGAGGGAGTTGAGAAGAGCGTGTGTGTAAATTAAAATGGTCATACCTGGCTCGTGTGATATCGGATTTCTGTGTTCAAACATGCGAATCGAAGCTATCAAGGCTAGCTATGATATAGAATTAAAACATCGAGATTTTGAAACTCAGGTCGAGAGACATGAAGAAATTAGCATATTTGAGGAGGGAGTTGAGAAGAGCGTGTGAGTAAATTAAAATGGTCATACCTAGCTCGTGTGATATCGGATTTCTGTGTTCAAACATGCAAATCGAAGCTAACAAGGCTAGCTATGATATAGAATTAAAAAATCGAGATTTTGAAACTCAGGTCGAGAGACATGAAGAATTTAGCATATTTGAGGAGGGAGTTGAGAAGAGCGTGTGTGTAAATTAAAATGGTCATACCTGGCTCGTGTGATATCGGATTTCTGTGTTCAAACATGCGAATCGAAGCTAACAAGGCTAGCTATGATATAGAATTAAAAAATCGAGATTTTGAAACTCAGGTCGAGAGACATGAGGAAATTAGCATATTTGAGGAGGGAGTTGAGAAGAGCCATTGAGTAAATTAAAATGGTCATACCTAGCTCGTGTGATATCGGATTGCTGTGTTCAAACATGCAAATCGAAGCTAACAAGGCTAGCTATGATATAGAATTAAAAAATCGAGATTTTGAAACTCAGGTCGAGAGACATGAAGAAATTAGCATATTTGAGGAGGGAGTTGAGAAGAGCGTGTGTGTAAATTAAAATGGTCATACCTGGCTCGTGTGATATCGGATTTCTGTGTTCAAACATGCGAATCGAAGCTAACCAGGCTAGCTATGATATAGAATTAAAACATCGAGATTTTGAAACTCAGGTCGAGAGACATGAAGAAATTAGCATGCTGGAGGAGGGAGTTGAGAAGAGCGAGTGAGTAAATTAAAATGGTCATACCTGGCTCGTGTGATATCGGATTTCTGTGTTCAAACATGCGAATCGAAGCTAACAAGGCTAGCTATGATATAGAATTAAAAAATAGAGATTTTGAAACTCAGGTGAGAGACATGAGGAAATTAGCATATTTGAGGAGGGAGTTGAGAAGAGCCAGTGAGTAAATTAAAATGGTCATACCTGGCTCGTGTGATATCGGATTTCTATGTTCAAACATGCAAATCGAAGCTAACAAGGCTAGCTATGATATAGAATTAAAAAATCGAGATTTTGAAACTCAGGTCGAGAGACATGAAGAAATTAGCATATTTGAGGAGGGAGTTGAGAAGAGCGAGTGAGTAAATTAAAATGGTCATACCTGGCTCGTGTGATATCGGATTTCTGTGTTCAAACATGCGAATCGAAACTAACAAGGCTAGCTATGATATAGAATTAAAAAATCGAGATTTTGAAACTCAGGTCGAGAGACATGAAGAAATTAGCATCTTTGAGGAGGGAGTTGAGAAGAGTCAGTGAGTAAATTAAAATGGTCATACCTGGCTCGTGTGATAACGGATTTCTGTGTTCAAACATGCAAATCGAAGCTAACAAGGCTAGCTATGATATAGAATTAAAAAATCAAGATTTTGAAACTCAGGTCAAGAGACATGAAGAAATTAGCATATTTGAGGAGGGAGTTGAGAAGAGCGTGTGAGTAAATTAAAATGGTCATACCTGGCTCGTGTGATATCGGATTTCAGTGTTCAAACATGCGAATCGAAGCTAACAAGGCTAGCTATGATATAGAATTAAAAAATCAAGATTTTGAAACTCAGGTCGAGAGACATGAAGAAATTAGCATATTTGAGGAGGGAGTTGAGAAGAGCGTGTGAGTAAATTAAAATGGTCATACCTGGCTCGTGTGATATCGGATTTCTCTGTTCAAACATGCAAATCGAAACTAACAAGGCTAGCTATGATATAGACTTAAAAAATCGAGATTTCGAAACTGACGTCGAAAGACATGAGGAAATTAGCATGCTGGAGGAGGGAGTTGAGAAGAGCGAGTGAGTAAATTAAAATGGTCATACCTGGCTCGTGTGATATCGGATTTCTGTGTTCAAACATGCGAATCGAAGCTAACAAGGCTAGCTATGATATAGAATTAAAAAATCGAGATTTTGAAACTCAGGTCGAGAGACATGAAGAAATTAGCATATTTGAGGAGGGAGTTGAGAAGAGCGTGTGAGTAAATTAAAATGGTCATACCTGGCTCGTGTGATATCGGATTTTTGTGTTCAAACATGCGAATCGAAACTAACAAGGCTAGCTATGATATAGACTTAAAAAATCGTGATTTCGAAACTGACGTCGAAAGACATGAGGAAATTAGCATGCTGGAGGAGGGAGTTGAGAAGAGCGAGTGAGTAAATTAAAATGGTCATACCTGGCTCGTGTGATATCGGATTTCTGTGTTCAAACATGCGAATCGAAGCTAACAAGGCTAGCTATGATATAGAATTAAAAAATCGAGATTTTGAAACTCAGGTGAGAGACATGAGGAAATTAGCATATTTGAGGAGGGAGTTGAGAAGAGCGTGTGAGTAAATTAAAATGGTCATACCTGGCTCGTGTGATATCGGATTTCTGTGTTCAAACATGCGAATCGAAGCTAACAAGGTAAGCTATGATATAGACTTAAAAAATCGTGATTTCGAAACTGACGTCGAAAGACATGAGGAAATTAGCATGCTGGAGGAGGGAGTTGAGAAGAGCGAGTGAGTAAATTAAAATGGTCATACCTGGCTCGTGTGATATCGGATTTCTGTGTTCAAACATGCGAATCGAAACTAACAAGGCTAGCTATGATATAGAATTAAAAAATCGTGATTTTGAAACTCAGGTCGAGAGACATGAGGAAATTAGCATATTTGAGGAGGGAGTTGAGAAGAGCCATTGAGTAAATTAAAATGGTCATACCTAGCTCGTGTGATATCGGATTGCTGTGTTCAAACATGCAAATCGAAGCTAAAAAGGCTAGCTATGATATAAAATTAAAAAATCGAGATTTTGAAACTCAGGTCGAGAGACATGAAGATATTAGCATATTTGAGGAGGGAGTTGAGAAGAGCGTGTGTGTAAATTAAAATGGTCATACCTGGCTCGTGTGATATCGGATTTCTGTGTTCAAACATGCGAATCGAAGCTAACAAGGCAAGCTATGATATAGACTTAAAAAATCGTGATTTCGAAACTGACGTCGAAAGACATGAGGAAATTAGCATGCTAGAGGAGGGAGTTGAGAAGAGCGAGTGAGTAAATTAAAATGGTCATACCTGGCTCGTGTGATATCGGATTTCTGTGTTCAAACATGCGAATCGAAATTAACAAGGCTAGCTATGATATAGAATTAAAAAATCGTGATTTTGAAACTCAGGTCGAGAGACATGAGGAAATTAGCATATTTGAGGAGGGAGTTGAGAAGAGCCATTGAGTAAATTAAAATGGTCATACCTAGCTCGTGTGATATCGGATTGCTGTGTTCAAACATGCAAATCGAAGCTAAAAAGGCTAGCTATGATATAAAATTAAAAAATCGAGATTTTGAAACTCAGGTCGAGAGACATGAAGAAATTAGCATATTTGAGGAGGGAGTTGAGAAGAGCGTGTGTGTAAATTAAAATGGTCATACCTGGCTCGTGTGATATCGGATTTCTGTGTTCAAACATGCGAATCGAAGCTATCAAGGCTAGCTATGATATAGAATTAAAACATCGAGATTTTGAAACTCAGGTCGAGAGACATGAAGAAATTAGCATATTTGAGGAGGGAGTTGAGAAGAGCGTGTGAGTAAATTAAAATGGTCATACCTAGCTCGTGTGATATCGGATTTCTGTTTTCAAACATGCAAATCGAAGCTAACAAGGCTAGCTATGATATAGAATTAAAAAATCGAGATTTTGAAACTCAGGTCGAGAGACATGAAGAATTTAGCATATTTGAGGAGGGAGTTGAGAAGAGCGTGTGTGTAAATTAAAATGGTCATACCTGGCTCGTGTGATATCGGATTTCTGTGTTCAAACATGCGAATCGAAGCTAACAAGGCTAGCTATGATATAGAATTAAAAAATCGAGATTTTGAAACTCAGGTCGAGAGACATGAAGAAATTAGCATATTTGAGGAGGGAGTTGAGAAGAGCGTGTGAGTAAATTAAAATGGTCATACCTGGCTCGTGTGATATCGGATTTTTGTGTTCAAACATGCGAATCGAAACTAACAAGGCTAGCTATGATATAGACTTAAAAAATCGTGATTTCGAAACTGACGTCGAAAGACATGAGGAAATTAGCATGCTGGAGGAGGGAGTTGAGAAGAGCGAGTGAGTAAATTAAAATGGTCATACCTGGCTCGTGTGATATCGGATTTCTGTGTTCAAACATGCGAATCGAAGCTAACAAGGCTAGCTATGATATAGAATTAAAAAATAGAGATTTTGAAACTCAGGTGAGAGACATGAGGAAATTAGCATATTTGAGGAGGGAGTTGAGAAGAGCCAGTGACTAAATTAAAATGGTCATACCTGGCTCGTGTGATATCGGATTTCTATGTTCAAACATGCAAATCGAAGCTAACAAGGCTAGCTATGATATAGAATTAAAAAATCGAGATTTTGAAACTCAGGTCGAGAGACATGAAGAAATTAGCATATTTGAGGAGGGAGTTGAGAAGAGCGAGTGAGTAAATTAAAATGGTCATACCTGGCTCGTGTGATATCGGATTTCTGTGTTCAAACATGCGAATCGAAACTAACAAGGCTAGCTATGATATAGAATTAAAAAATCGAGATTTTGAAACTCAGGTCGAGAGACATGAAGAAATTAGCATCTTTGAGGAGGGAGTTGAGAAGAGTCAGTGAGTAAATTAAAATGGTCATACCTGGCTCGTGTGATAACGGATTTCTGTGTTCAAACATGCAAATCGAAGCTAACAAGGCTAGCTATGATATAGAATTAAAAAATCAAGATTTTGAAACTCAGGTCAAGAGACATGAAGAAATTAGCATATTTGAGGAGGGAGTTGAGAAGAGCGTGTGAGTAAATTAAAATGGTCATACCTGGCTCGTGTGATATCGGATTTCAGTGTTCAAACATGCGAATCGAAGCTAACAAGGCTAGCTATGATATAGAATTAAAAAATCAAGATTTTGAAACTCAGGTCGAGAGACATGAAGAAATTAGCATATTTGAGGAGGGAGTTGAGAAGAGCGTGTGAGTAAATTAAAATGGTCATACCTGGCTCGTGTGATATCGGATTTCTCTGTTCAAACATGCAAATCGAAACTAACAAGGCTAGCTATGATATAGACTTAAAAAATCGAGATTTCGAAACTGACGTCGAAAGACATGAGGAAATTAGCATGCTGGAGGAGGGAGTTGAGAAGAGCGAGTGAGTAAATTAAAATGGTCATACCTGGCTCGTGTGATATCGGATTTCTGTGTTCAAACATGCGAATCGAAGCTAACAAGGCTAGCTATGATATAGAATTAAAAAATCGAGATTTTGAAACTCAGGTCGAGAGACATGAAGAAATTAGCATATTTGAGGAGGGAGTTGAGAAGAGCGTGTGAGTAAATTAAAATGGTCATACCTGGCTCGTGTGATATCGGATTTTTGTGTTCAAACATGCGAATCGAAACTAACAAGGCTAGCTATGATATAGACTTAAAAAATCGTGATTTCGAAACTGACGTCGAAAGACATGAGGAAATTAGCATGCTGGAGGAGGGAGTTGAGAAGAGCGAGTGAGTAAATTAAAATGGTCATACCTGGCTCGTGTGATATCGGATTTCTGTGTTCAAACATGCGAATCGAAGCTAACAAGGCTAGCTATGATATAGAATTAAAAAATCGAGATTTTGAAACTCAGGTGAGAGACATGAGGAAATTAGCATATTTGAGGAGGGAGTTGAGAAGAGCGTGTGAGTAAATTAAAATGGTCATACCTGGCTCGTGTGATATCGGATTTCTGTGTTCAAACATGCGAATCGAAGCTAACAAGGTAAGCTATGATATAGACTTAAAAAATCGTGATTTCGAAACTGACGTCGAAAGACATGAGGAAATTAGCATGCTGGAGGAGGGAGTTGAGAAGAGCGAGTGAGTAAATTAAAATGGTCATACCTGGCTCGTGTGATATCGGATTTCTGTGTTCAAACATGCGAATCGAAACTAACAAGGCTAGCTATGATATAGAATTAAAAAATCGTGATTTTGAAACTCAGGTCGAGAGACATGAGGAAATTAGCATATTTGAGGAGGGAGTTGAGAGGAGCCATTGAGTAAATTAAAATGGTCATACCTAGCTCGTGTGATATCGGATTGCTGTGTTCAAACATGCAAATCGAAGCTAAAAAGGCTAGCTATGATATAAAATTAAAAAATCGAGATTTTGAAACTCAGGTCGAGAGACATGAAGATATTAGCATATTTGAGGAGGGAGTTGAGAAGAGCGTGTGTGTAAATTAAAATGGTCATACCTGGCTCGTGTGATATCGGATTTCTGTGTTCAAACATGCGAATCGAAGCTAACAAAGCAAGCTATGATATAGACTTAAAAAATCGTGATTTCGAAACTGACGTCGAAAGACATGAGGAAATTAGCATGCTAGAGGAGGGAGTTGAGAAGAGCGAGTGAGTAAATTAAAATGGTCATACCTGGCTCGTGTGATATCGGATTTCTGTGTTCAAACATGCGAATCGAAATTAACAAGGCTAGCTATGATATAGAATTAAAAAATAGTGATTTTGAAACTCAGGTCGAGAGACATGAGGAAATTAGCATATTTGAGGAGGGAGTTGAGAAGAGCCATTGAGTAAATTAAAATGGTCATACCTAGCTCGTGTGATATCGGATTGCTGTGTTCAAACATGCAAATCGAAGCTAAAAAGGCTAGCTATGATATAAAATTAAAAAATCGAGATTTTGAAACTCAGGTCGAGAGACATGAAGAAATTAGCATATTTGAGGAGGGAGTTGAGAAGAGCGTGTGTGTAAATTAAAATGGTCATACCTGGCTCGTGTGATATCGGATTTCTGTGTTCAAACATGCGAATCGAAGCTATCAAGGCTAGCTATGATATAGAATTAAAACATCGAGATTTTGAAACTCAGGTCGAGAGACATGAAGAAATTAGCATATTTGAGGAGGGAGTTGAGAAGAGCGTGTGAGTAAATTAAAATGGTCATACCTAGCTCGTGTGATATCGGATTTCTGTTTTCAAACATGCAAATCGAAGCTAACAAGGCTAGCTATGATATAGAATTAAAAAATCGAGATTTTGAAACTCAGGTCGAGAGACATGAAGAATTTAGCATATTTGAGGAGGGAGTTGAGAAGAGCGTGTGTGTAAATTAAAATGGTCATACCTGGCTCGTGTGATATCGGATTTCTGTGTTCAAACATGCGAATCGAAGCTAACAAGGCTAGCTATGATATAGAATTAAAAAATCGAGATTTTGAAACTCAGGTCGAGAGACATGAAGAAATTAGCATATTTGAGGAGGGAGTTGAAAAGAGCGTGTGAGTAAATTAAAATGGTCATACCTGGCTCGTGTGATATCGGATTTTTGTGTTCAAACATGCGAATCGAAACTAACAAGGCTAGCTATGATATAGACTTAAAAAATCGTGATTTCGAAACTGACGTCGAAAGACATGAGGAAATTAGCATGCTGGAGGAGGGAGTTGAGAAGAGCGAGTGAGTAAATTAAAATGGTCATACCTGGCTCGTGTGATATCGGATTTCTGTGTTCAAACATGCGAATCGAAGCTAACAAGGCTAGCTATGATATAGAATTAAAAAATAGAGATTTTGAAACTCAGGTGAGAGACATGAGGAAATTAGCATATTTGAGGAGGGAGTTGAGAAGAGCCAGTGAGTAAATTAAAATGGTCATACCTGGCTCGTGTGATATCGGATTTCTATGTTCAAACATGCAAATCGAAGCTAACAAGGCTAGCTATGATATAGAATTAAAAAATCGAGATTTTGAAACTCAGGTCGAGAGACATGAAGAAATTAGCATATTTGAGGAGGGAGTTGAGAAGAGCGAGTGAGTAAATTAAAATGGTCATACCTGGCTCGTGTGATATCGGATTTCTGTGTTCAAACATGCGAATCGAAACTAACAAGGCTAGCTATGATATAGAATTAAAAAATCGAGATTTTGAAACTCAGGTCGAGAGACATGAAGAAATTAGCATCTTTGAGGAGGGAGTTGAGAAGAGTCAGTGAGTAAATTAAAATGGTCATACCTGGCTCGTGTGATAACGGATTTCTGTGTTCAAACATGCCAATCGAAGCTAACAAGGCTAGCTATGATATAGAATTAAAAAATCAAGATTTTGAAACTCAGGTCAAGAGACATGAAGAAATTAGCATATTTGAGGAGGGAGTTGAGAAGAGCGTGTGAGTAAATTAAAATGGTCATACCTGGCTCGTGTGATATCGGATTTCAGTGTTCAAACATGCGAATCGAAGCTAACAAGGCTAGCTATGATATAGAATTAAAAAATCAAGATTTTGAAACTCAGGTCGAGAGACATGAAGAAATTAGCATATTTGAGGAGGGAGTTGAGAAGAGCGTGTGAGTAAATTAAAATGGTCATACCTGGCTCGTGTGATATCGGATTTCTCTGTTCAAACATGCAAATCGAAACTAACAAGGCTAGCTATGATATAGACTTAAAAAATCGAGATTTCGAAACTGACGTCGAAAGACATGAGGAAATTAGCATGCTGGAGGAGGGAGTTGAGAAGAGCGAGTGAGTAAATTAAAATGGTCATACCTGGCTCGTGTGATATCGGATTTCTGTGTTCAAACATGCGAATCGAAGCTAACAAGGCTAGCTATGATATAGAATTAAAAAATCGAGATTTTGAAACTCAGGTCGAGAGACATGAAGAAATTAGCATATTTGAGGAGGGAGTTGAGAAGAGCGTGTGAGTAAATTAAAATGGTCATACCTGGCTCGTGTGATATCGGATTTTTGTGTTCAAACATGCGAATCGAAACTAACAAGGCTAGCTATGATATAGACTTAAAAAATCGTGATTTCGAAACTGACGTCGAAAGACATGAGGAAATTAGCATGCTGGAGGAGGGAGTTGAGAAGAGCGAGTGAGTAAATTAAAATGGTCATACCTGGCTCGTGTGATATCGGATTTCTGTGTTCAAACATGCGAATCGAAGCTAACAAGGCTAGCTATGATATAGAATTAAAAAATAGAGATTTTGAAACTCAGGTGAGAGACATGAGGAAATTAGCATATTTGAGGAGGGAGTTGAGAAGAGCCAGTGAGTAAATTAAAATGGTCATACCTGGCTCGTGTGATATCGGATTTCTATGTTCAAACATGCAAATCGAAGCTAACAAGGCTAGCTATGATATAGAATTAAAAAATCGAGATTTTGAAACTCAGGTCGAGAGACATGAAGAAATTAGCATATTTGAGGAGGGAGTTGAGAAGAGCGAGTGAGTAAATTAAAATGGTCATACCTGGCTCGTGTGATATCGGATTTCTGTGTTCAAACATGCGAATCGAAACTAACAAGGCTAGCTATGATATAGAATTAAAAAATCGAGATTTTGAAACTCAGGTCGAGAGACATGAAGAAATTAGCATCTTTGAGGAGGGAGTTGAGAAGAGTCAGTGAGTAAATTAAAATGGTCATACCTGGCTCGTGTGATAACGGATTTCTGTGTTCAAACATGCAAATCGAAGCTAACAAGGCTAGCTATGATATAGAATTAAAAAATCAAGATTTTGAAACTCAGGTCAAGAGACAAGAAGAAATTAGCATATTTGAGGAGGGAGTTGAGAAGAGCGTGTGAGTAAATTAAAATGGTCATACCTGGCTCGTGTGATATCGGATTTCAGTGTTCAAACATGCGAATCGAAGCTAACAAGGCTAGCTATGATATAGAATTAAAAAATCAAGATTTTGAAACTCAGGTCGAGAGACATGAAGAAATTAGCATATTTGAGGAGGGAGTTGAGAAGAGCGTGTGAGTAAATTAAAATGGTCATACCTGGCTCGTGTGATATCGGATTTCTCTGTTCAAACATGCAAATCGAAACTAACAAGGCTAGCTATGATATAGACTTAAAAAATCGAGATTTCGAAACTGACGTCGAAAGACATGAGGAAATTAGCATGCTGGAGGAGGGAGTTGAGAAGAGCGAGTGACTAAATTAAAATGGTCATACCTGGCTCGTGTGATATCGGATTTCTGTGTTCAAACATGCGAATCGAAGCTAACAAGGCTAGCTATGATATAGAATTAAAAAATCGAGATTTTGAAACTCAGGTCGAGAGACATGAAGAAATTAGCATATTTGAGGAGGGAGTTGAGAAGAGCGTGTGAGTAAATTAAAATGGTCATACCTGGCTCGTGTGATATCGGATTTTTGTGTTCAAACATGCGAATCGAAACTAACAAGGCTAGCTATGATATAGACTTAAAAAATCGTGATTTCGAAACTGACGTCGAAAGACATGAGGAAATTAGCATGCTGGAGGAGGGAGTTGAGAAGAGCGAGTGAGTAAATTAAAATGGTCATACCTGGCTCGTGTGATATCGGATTTCTGTGTTCAAACATGCGAATCGAAGCTAACAAGGCTAGCTATGATATAGAATTAAAAAATCGAGATTTTGAAACTCAGGTGAGAGACATGAGGAAATTAGCATATTTGAGGAGGGAGTTGAGAAGAGCGTGTGAGTAAATTAAAATGGTCATACCTGGCTCGTGTGATATCGGATTTCTCTGTTCAAACATGCAAATCGAAACTAACAAGGCTAGCTATGATATAGACTTAAAAAATCGAGATTTCGAAACTGACGTCGAAAGACATGAGGAAATTAGCATGCTGGAGGAGGGAGTTGAGAAGAGCGAGTGAGTAAATTAAAATGGTCATACCTGGCTCGTGTGATATCGGATTTCTGTGTTCAAACATGCGAATCGAAGCTAACAAGGCTAGCTATGATATAGAATTAAAAAATCGAGATTTTGAAACTCAGGTCGAGAGACATGAAGAAATTAGCATATTTGAGGAGGGAGTTGAGAAGAGCGTGTGAGTAAATTAAAATGGTCATACCTGGCTCGTGTGATATCGGATTTTTGTGTTCAAACATGCGAATCGAAACTAACAAGGCTAGCTATGATATAGACTTAAAAAATCGTGATTTCGAAACTGACGTCGAAAGACATGAGGAAATTAGCATGCTGGAGGAGGGAGTTGAGAAGAGCGAGTGAGTAAATTAAAATGGTCATACCTGGCTCGTGTGATATCGGATTTCTGTGTTCAAACATGCGAATCGAAGCTAACAAGGCTAGCTATGATATAGAATTAAAAAATAGAGATTTTGAAACTCAGGTGAGAGACATGAGGAAATTAGCATATTTGAGGAGGGAGTTGAGAAGAGCCAGTGAGTAAATTAAAATGGTCATACCTGGCTCGTGTGATATCGGATTTCTATGTTCAAACATGCAAATCGAAGCTAACAAGGCTAGCTATGATATAGAATTAAAAAATCGAGATTTTGAAACTCAGGTCGAGAGACATGAAGAAATTAGCATATTTGAGGAGGGAGTTGAGAAGAGCGAGTGAGTAAATTAAAATGGTCATACCTGGCTCGTGTGATATCGGATTTCTGTGTTCAAACATGCGAATCGAAACTAACAAGGCTAGCTATGATATAGAATTAAAAAATCGAGATTTTGAAACTCAGGTCGAGAGACATGAAGAAATTAGCATCTTTGAGGAGGGAGTTGAGAAGAGTCAGTGAGTAAATTAAAATGGTCATACCTGGCTCGTGTGATAACGGATTTCTGTGTTCAAACATGCAAATCGAAGCTAACAAGGCTAGCTATGATATAGAATTAAAAAATCAAGATTTTGAAACTCAGGTCAAGAGACATGAAGAAATTAGCATATTTGAGGAGGGAGTTGAGAAGAGCGTGTGAGTAAATTAAAATGGTCATACCTGGCTCGTGTGATATCGGATTTCAGTGTTCAAACATGCGAATCGAAGCTAACAAGGCTAGCTATGATATAGAATTAAAAAATCAAGATTTTGAAACTCAGGTCGAGAGACATGAAGAAATTAGCATATTTGAGGAGGGAGTTGAGAAGAGCGTGTGAGTAAATTAAAATGGTCATACCTGGCTCGTGTGATATCGGATTTCTCTGTTCAAACATGCAAATCGAAACTAACAAGGCTAGCTATGATATAGACTTAAAAAATCGAGATTTCGAAACTGACGTCGAAAGACATGAGGAAATTAGCATGCTGGAGGAGGGAGTTGAGAAGAGCGAGTGACTAAATTAAAATGGTCATACCTGGCTCGTGTGATATCGGATTTCTGTGTTCAAACATGCGAATCGAAGCTAACAAGGCTAGCTATGATATAGAATTAAAAAATCGAGATTTTGAAACTCAGGTCGAGAGACATGAAGAAATTAGCATATTTGAGGAGGGAGTTGAGAAGAGCGTGTGAGTAAATTAAAATGGTCATACCTGGCTCGTGTGATATCGGATTTTTGTGTTCAAACATGCGAATCGAAACTAACAAGGCTAGCTATGATATAGACTTAAAAAATCGTGATTTCGAAACTGACGTCGAAAGACATGAGGAAATTAGCATGCTGGAGGAGGGAGTTGAGAAGAGCGAGTGAGTAAATTAAAATGGTCATACCTGGCTCGTGTGATATCGGATTTCTGTGTTCAAACATGCGAATCGAAGCTAACAAGGCTAGCTATGATATAGAATTAAAAAATCGAGATTTTGAAACTCAGGTGAGAGACATGAGGAAATTAGCATATTTGAGGAGGGAGTTGAGAAGAGCGTGTGAGTAAATTAAAATGGTCATACCTGGCTCGTGTGATATCGGATTTCTATGTTCAAACATGCAAATCGAAGCTAACAAGGCTAGCTATGATATAGAATTAAAAAATCGAGATTTTGAAACTCAGGTCGAGAGACATGAAGAAATTAGCATATTTGAGGAGGGAGTTGAGAAGAGCGAGTGAGTAAATTAAAATGGTCATACCTGGCTCGTGTGATATCGGATTTCTGTGTTCAAACATGCGAATCGAAACTAACAAGGCTAGCTATGATATAGAATTAAAAAATCGAGATTTTGAAACTCAGGTCGAGAGACATGAAGAAATTAGCATCTTTGAGGAGGGAGTTGAGAAGAGTCAGTGAGTAAATTAAAATGGTCATACCTGGCTCGTGTGATAACGGATTTCTGTGTTCAAACATGCAAATCGAAGCTAACAAGGCTAGCTATGATATAGAATTAAAAAATCAAGATTTTGAAACTCAGGTCAAGAGACATGAAGAAATTAGCATATTTGAGGAGGGAGTTGAGAAGAGCGTGTGAGTAAATTAAAATGGTCATACCTGGCTCGTGTGATATCGGATTTCAGTGTTCAAACATGCGAATCGAAGCTAACAAGGCTAGCTATGATATAGAATTAAAAAATCAAGATTTTGAAACTCAGGTCGAGAGACATGAAGAAATTAGCATATTTGAGGAGGGAGTTGAGAAGAGCGTGTGAGTAAATTAAAATGGTCATACCTGGCTCGTGTGATATCGGATTTCTGTGTTCAAACATGCGAATCGAAACTAACAAGGCTAGCTATGATATAGACTTAAAAAATCGTGATTTCGAAACTGACGTCGAAAGACATGAGGAAATTAGCATGCTGGAGGAGGGAGTTGAGAAGAGCGAGTGAGTAAATTAAAATGGTCATACCTGGCTCGTGTGATATCGGATTTCTGTGTTCAAACATGCGAATCGAAACTAACAAGGCTAGCTATGATATAGAATTAAAAAATCGAGATTTTGAAACTCAGGTCGAGAGACATGAGGAAATTAGCATATTTGAGGAGGGAGTTGAGAAGAGCCAGTGAGTAAATTAAAATGGTCATACCTGGCTCGTGTGATATCGGATTTCTGTGTTCAAACATGCAAATCGAAGCTAACAAGGCTAGCTATGATATAGAATTAAAAAATCGAGATTTTGAAACTCAGGTCGAGAGACATGAAGAAATTAGCATATTTGAGGAGGGAGTTGAGAAGAGCGAGTGAGTAAATTAAAATGGTCATACCTGGCTCGTGTGATATCGGATTTCTGTGTTCAAACATGCGAATCGAAACTAACAAGGCTAGCTATGATATAGAATTAAAAAATCGAGATTTTGAAACTCAGGTCGAGAGACATGAGGAAATTAGCATATTTGAGGAGGGAGTTGAGAAGAGCCAGTGAGTAAATTAAAATGGTCATACCTGGCTCGTGTGATATCGGATTTCTGTGTTCAAACATGCAAATCGAAGCTAACAAGGCTAGCTATGATATAGAATTAAAAAATCGAGATTTTGAAACTCAGGTCGAGAGACATGAAGAAACTAGCATATTTGAGGAGGGAGTTGAGAAGAGCGTGTGAGTAAATTAAAATGGTCATACCTGGCTCGTGTGATATCGGATTTCTGTGTTCAAACATGCGAATCGAAGCTAACAAGGCTAGCTATGATATAGAATTAAAAAATCGAGATTTTGAAACTCAGGTCGAGAGACATGAAGAAATTAGCATATTTGAGGAGGGAGTTGAGAAGAGCGTGTGAGTAAATTAAAATGGTCATACCTGGCTCGTGTGATATCGGATTTCTGTGTTCAAACATGCGAATCGAAACTAACAAGGCTAGCTATGATATAGACTTAAAAAATCGTGATTTCGAAACTGACGTCGAAAGACATGAGGAAATTAGCATATTTGAGGAGGGAGTTGAGAAGAGCGAGTGAGTAAATTAAAATGGTCATACCTGGCTCGTGTGATATCGGATTTCTGTGTTCAAACATGCGAATCGAAACTAACAAGGCTAGCTATGATATAGAATTAAAAAATCGAGATTTTGAAACTCAGGTCGAGAGACATGAGGAAATTAGCATATTTGAGGAGGGAGTTGAGAAGAGCGTGTGAGTAAATTAAAATGGTCATACCTGGCTCGTGTGATATCGGATTTCTGTGTTCAAACATGCGAATCGAAACTAACAAGGCTAGCTATGATATAGACTTAAAAAATCGTGATTTCGAAACTGACGTCAAAAGACATGAGGAAATTAGCATGCTGGAGGAGGGAGTTGAGAAGAGCGAGTGAGTAAATTAAAATGGTCATACCTGGCTCGTGTGATATCGGATTTCTGTGTTCAAACATGCGAATCGAAACTAACAAGGCTAGCTATGATATAGAATTAAAAAATCGTGATTTTGAAACTCAGGTCGAGAGACATGAGGAAATTAGCATATTTGAGGAGGGAGTTGAGAAGAGCCGGTGAGTAAATTAAAATGGTCATACCTGGCTCGTGTGATATCGGATTTCTCTGTTCAAACATGCAAATCGAAGCTAACAAGGCTAGCTATGATATAGAATTAAAAAATCGAGATTTTGAAACTCAGGTCGAGAGACATGAAGAATTTAGCATATTTGAGGAGGGAGTTGAGAAGAGCGTGTGTGTAAATTAAAATGGTCATACCTGGCTCGTGTGATATCGGATTTCAGTGTTCAAACATGCGAATCGAAGCTAACAAGGCTAGCTATGATATAGAATTAAAAAATCGAGATTTTGAAACTCAGGTCGAGAGACATGAAGAAATTAGCATATTTGAGGAGGGAGTTGAGAAGAGCGTGTGAGTAAATTAAAATGGTCATACCTGGCTCGTGTGATATCGGATTTTTGTGTTCAAACATACGAATCGAAACTAACAAGGCTAGCTATGATATAGACTTAAAAAATCGTGATTTCGAAACTGACGTCGAAAGACATGAGGAAATTAGCATGCTGGAGGAGGGAGTTGAGAAGAGCGAGTGAGTAAATTAAAATGGTCATACCTGGCTCGTGTGATATCGGATTTCTGTGTTCAAACATGCGAATCGAAGCTAACAAGGCTAGCTATGATATAGAATTAAAAAATCGAGATTTTGAAACTCAGGTGAGAGACATGAGGAAATTAGCATATTTGAGGAGGGAGTTGAGAAGAGCCAGTGAGTAAATTAAAATGGTCATACCTGGCTCGTGTGATATCGGATTTCTGTGTTCAAACATGCAAATCGAAGCTAACAAGGCTAGCTATGATATAGAATTAAAAAATCGAGATTTTGAAACTCAGGTCGAGAGACATGAAGAAATTAGCATATTTGAGGAGGGAGTTGAGAAGAGCGAGTGAGTAAATTAAAATGGTCATACCTGGCTCGTGTGATATCGGATTTCTGTGTTCAAACATGCGAATCGAAACTAACAAGGTTAGCTATGATATAGAATTAAAAAATCGAGATTTTGAAACTCAGGTCGAGAGACATGAAGAAATTAGCATCTTTGAGGAGGGAGTTGAGAAGAGTCAGTGAGTAAATTAAAATGGTCATACCTGGCTCGTGTGATAACGGATTTCTGTGTTCAAACATGCAAATCGAAGCTAACAAGGCTAGCTATGATATAGAATTAAAAAATCAAGATTTTGAAACTCAGGTCAAGAGACATGAAGAAATTAGCATATTTGAGGAGGGAGTTGAGAAGAGCGTGTGAGTAAATTAAAATGGTCATACCTGGCTCGTGTGATATCGGATTTCAGTGTTCAAACATGCGAATCGAAGCTAACAAGGCTAGCTATGATATAGAATTAAATAATCGAGATTTTGAAACTCAGGTCGAGAGACATGAAGAAATTACAATATTTGAGGAGGGAGTTGAGAAGAGCTAGTGAGTAAATTAAAATGTTCATACCTGGCTCGTGTGATATCGGATTTTTGTGTTCAAACATGCGAATCGAAGCTAACAACGCTAGCTATGATATAGAATTAAAAAATCGAGATTTTGAAACTCAGGTCGAGAGACAGGAAGAAATTAGCATATTTGAGGAGGGAGTTGAGAAGAGCGAGTGAGTAAATTAAAATGGTCATACCTGGCTCGTGTGATATCGGATTTCTGTGTTCAAACATGCGAATCGAAACTAACAAGGCTAGCTATGATATAGACTTAAAAAATCGTGATTTCGAAACTGACGTCGAAAGACATGAGGAAATTAGCATGCTGGAGGAGGGAGTTGAGAAGAGCGACTGAGTAAATTAAAATGGTCATACCTGGCTCGTGTGATATCGGATTTCTGTGTTCAAACATGCAAATCGAAGCTAACAAGGCTAGCTATGATATAGAATTAAAAAATCGAGATTTTGAAACTCAGGTCGAGAGACATGAAGAAATTAGCATATTTGAGGAGGGAGTTGAGAAGAGCGTGTGAGTAAATTAAAATGGTCATACCTGGCTCGTGTGATATCGGATTTCTGTGTTCAAACATGCGAATCGAAGCTAACAAGGCTAGCTATGATATAGAATTAAAAAATCGAGATTTTGAAACTCAGGTCGAGAGACATGAAGAAATTAGCATATTTGAGGAGGGAGTTGAGAAGAGCGTGTGAGTAAATTAAAATTGTCATACCTGGCTCGTGTGATATCGGATTTCTGTGTTCAAACATGCGAATCGAAACTAACAAGGCTAGCTATGATATAGACTTAAAAAATCGTGATTTCGAAACTGACGTCGAAAGACATGAGGAAATTAGCATATTTGAGGAGGGAGTTGAGAAGAGCGAGTGAGTAAATTAAAATGGTCATACCTGGCTCGTGTGATATCGGATTTCTGTGTTCAAACATGCGAATCGAAACTAACAAGGCTAGCTATGATATAGAATTAAAAAATCGAGATTTTGAAACTCAGGTCGAGAGACATGAGGAAATTAGCATATTTGAGGAGGGAATTGAGAAGAGCGTGTGAGTAAATTAAAATGGTCATACCTGGCTCGTGTGATATCGGATTTCTGTGTTCAAACATGCGAATCGAAACTAACAAGGCTAGCTATGATATAGACTTAAAAAATCGTGATTTCGAAACTGACGTCAAAAGACATGAGGAAATTAGCATGCTGGAGGAGGGAGTTGAGAAGAGCGAGTGAGTAAATTAAAATGGTCATACCTGGCTCGTGTGATATCGGATTTCTGTGTTCAAACATGCGAATCGAAACTAACAAGGCTAGCTATGATATAAAATTAAAAAATCGTGATTTTGAAACTCAGGTCGAGAGACATGAGGAAATTAGCATATTTGAGGAGGGAGTTGAGAAGAGCCGGTGAGTAAATTAAAATGGTCATACCTGGCTCGTGTGATATCGGATTTCTCTGTTCAAACATGCAAATCGAAGCTAACAAGGCTAGCTATGATATAGAATTAAAAAATCGAGATTTTGAAACTCAGGTCGAGAGACATGAAGAATTTAGCATATTTGAGGAGGGAGTTGAGAAGAGCGTGTGTGTAAATTAAAATGGTCATACCTGGCTCGTGTGATATCGGATTTCAGTGTTCAAACATGCAAATCGAAGCTAACAAGGCTAGCTATGATATAGAATTAAAAAATCAAGATTTTGAAACTCAGGTCAAGAGACATGAAGAAATTAGCATATTTGAGGAGGGAGTTGAGAAGAGCGTGTGAGTAAATTAAAATGGTCATACCTGGCTCGTGTGATATCGGATTTCAGTGTTCAAACATGCGAATCGAAGCTAACAAGGCTAGCTATGATATAGACTTAAAAAATCGTGATTTCGAAACTGACGTCGAAAGACATGAGGAAATTAGCATGCTGGAGGAGGGAGTTGAGAAGAGCGAGTGAGTAAATTAAAATGGTCATACCTGGCTCGTGTGATATCGGATTTCTGTGTTCAAACATGCGAATCGAAGCTAACAAGGCTAGCTATGATATAGAATTAAAAAATCGAGATTTTGAAACTCAGGTGAGAGACATGAGGAAATTAGCATATTTGAGGAGGGAGTTGAGAAGAGCCAGTGAGTAAATTAAAATGGTCATACCTGGCTCGTGTGATATCGGATTTCTGTGTTCAAACATGCAAATCGAAGCTAACAAGGCTAGCTATGATATAGAATTAAAAAATCGAGATTTTGAAACTCAGGTCGAGAGACATGAAGAAATTAGCATATTTGAGGAGGGAGTTGAGAAGAGCGAGTGAGTAAATTAAAATGGTCATACCTGGCTCGTGTGATATCGGATTTCTGTGTTCAAACATGCGAATCGAAACTAACAAGGCTAGCTATGATATAGAATTAAAAAATCGAGATTTTGAAACTCAGGTCGAGAGACATGAAGAAATTAGCATCTTTGAGGAGGGAGTTGAGAAGAGTCAGTGAGTAAATTAAAATGGTCATACCTGGCTCGTGTGATAACGGATTTCTGTGTTCAAACATGCAAATCGAAGCTAACAAGGCTAGCTATGATATAGAATTAAAAAATCAAGATTTTGAAACTCAGGTCAAGAGACATGAAGAAATTAGCATATTTGAGGAGGGAGTTGAGAAGAGCGTGTGAGTAAATTAAAATGGTCATACCTGGCTCGTGTGATATCGGATTTCAGTGTTCAAACATGCGAATCGAAGCTAACAAGGCTAGCTATGATATAGAATTAAATAATCGAGATTTTGAAACTCAGGTCGAGAGACATGAAGAAATTACAATATTTGAGGAGGGAGTTGAGAAGAGCTAGTGAGTAAATTAAAATGTTCATACCTGGCTCGTGTGATATCGGATTTTTGTGTTCAAACATGCGAATCGAAGCTAACAACGCTAGCTATGATATAGAATTAAAAAATCGAGATTTTGAAACTCAGGTCGAGAGACATGAAGAAATTAGCATATTTGAGGAGGGAGTTGAGAAGAGCGAGTGAGTAAATTAAAATGGTCATACCTGGCTCGTGTGATATCGGATTTCTATGTTCAAACATGCGAATCGAAACTAACAAGGCTAGCTATGATATAGACTTAAAAAATCGTGATTTCGAAACTGACGTCGAAAGACATGAGGAAATTAGCATGCTGGAGGAGGGAGTTGAGAAGAGCGACTGAGTAAATTAAAATGGTCATACCTGGCTCGTGTGATATCGGATTTCTGTGTTCAAACATGCAAATCGAAGCTAACAAGGCTAGCTATGATATAGAATTAAAAAATCGAGATTTTGATACTCAGGTCGAGAGACATGAAGAAATTAGCATATTTGAGGAGGGAGTTGAGAAGAGCGTGTGAGTAAATTAAAATGGTCATACCTGGCTCGTGTGATATCGGATTTCTGTGTTCAAACATGCGAATCGAAGCTAACAAGGCTAGCTATGATATAGAATTAAAAAATCGAGATTTTGAAACTCAGGTCGAGAGACATGAAGAAATTAGCATATTTGAGGAGGGAGTTGAGAAGAGCGTGTGAGTAAATTAAAATTGTCATACCTGGCTCGTGTGATATCGGATTTCTGTGTTCAAACATGCGAATCGAAACTAACAAGGCTAGCTATGATATAGACTTAAAAAATCGTGATTTCGAAACTGACGTCGAAAGACATGAGGAAATTAGCATATTTGAGGAGGGAGTTGAGAAGAGCGAGTGAGTAAATTAAAATGGTCATACCTGGCTCGTGTGATATCGGATTTCTGTGTTCAAACATGCGAATCGAAACTAACAAGGCTAGCTATGATATAGAATTAAAAAATCGAGATTTTGAAACTCAGGTCGAGAGACATGAGGAAATTAGCATATTTGAGGAGGGAATTGAGAAGAGCGTGTGAGTAAATTAAAATGGTCATACCTGGCTCGTGTGATATCGGATTTCTGTGTTCAAACATGCGAATCGAAACTAACAAGGCTAGCTATGATATAGACTTAAAAAATCGTGATTTCGAAACTGACGTCAAAAGACATGAGGAAATTAGCATGCTGGAGGAGGGAGTTGAGAAGAGCGAGTGAGTAAATTAAAATGGTCATACCTGGCTCGTGTGATATCGGATTTCTGTGTTCAAACATGCGAATCGAAACTAACAAGGCTAGCTATGATATAAAATTAAAAAATCGTGATTTTGAAACTCAGGTCGAGAGACATGAGGAAATTAGCATATTTGAGGAGGGAGTTGAGAAGAGCCGGTGAGTAAATTAAAATGGTCATACCTGGCTCGTGTGATATCGGATTTCTCTGTTCAAACATGCAAATCGAAGCTAACAAGGCTAGCTATGATATAGAATTAAAAAATCGAGATTTTGAAACTCAGGTCGAGAGACATGAAGAATTTAGCATATTTGAGGAGGGAGTTGAGAAGAGCGTGTGTGTAAATTAAAATGGTCATACCTGGCTCGTGTGATATCGGATTTCAGTGTTCAAACATGCGAATCGAAGCTAACAAGGCTAGCTATGATATAGAATTAAAAAATCGAGATTTTGAAACTCAGGTCGAGAGACATGAAGAAATTAGCATATTTGAGGAGGGAGTTGAGAAGAGCGTGTGAGTAAATTAAAATGGTCATACCTGGCTCGTGTGATATCGGATTTTTGTGTTCAAACATGCGAATCGAAACTAACAAGGCTAGCTATGATATAGACTTAAAAAATCGTGATTTCGAAACTGACGTCGAAAGACATGAGGAAATTAGCATGCTGGAGGAGGGAGTTGAGAAGAGCGAGTGAGTAAATTAAAATGGTCATACCTGGCTCGTGTGATATCGGATTTCTGTGTTCAAACATGCGAATCGAAGCTAACAAGGCTAGCTATGATATAGAATTAAAAAATCGAGATTTTGAAACTCAGGTGAGAGACATGAGGAAATTAGCATATTTGAGGAGGGAGTTGAGAAGAGCCAGTGAGTAAATTAAAATGGTCATACCTGGCTCGTGTGATATCGGATTTCTGTGTTCAAACATGCAAATCGAAGCTAACAAGGCTAGCTATGATATAGAATTAAAAAATCGAGATTTTGAAACTCAGGTCGAGAGACATGAAGAAATTAGCATATTTGAGGAGGGAGTTGAGAAGAGCGAGTGAGTAAATTAAAATGGTCATACCTGGCTCGTGTGATATCGGATTTCTGTGTTCAAACATGCGAATCGAAACTAACAAGGCTAGCTATGATATAGAATTAAAAAATCGAGATTTTGAAACTCAGGTCGAGAGACATGAAGAAATTAGCATCTTTGAGGAGGGAGTTGAGAAGAGTCAGTGAGTAAATTAAAATGGTCATACCTGGCTCGTGTGATAACGGATTTCTGTGTTCAAACATGCAAATCGAAGCTAACAAGGCTTGCTATGATATAGAATTAAAAAATCAAGATTTTGAAACTCAGGTCAAGAGACATGAAGAAATTAGCATATTTGAGGAGGGAGTTGAGAAGAGCGTGTGAGTAAATTAAAATGGTCATACCTGGCTCGTGTGATATCGGATTTCAGTGTTCAAACATGCGAATCGAAGCTAACAAGGCTAGCTATGATATAGAATTAAAAAATCGAGATTTTGAAACTCAGGTCGAGAGACATGAAGAAATTAGCATATTTGAGGAGGGAGTTGAGAAGAGCGAGTGAGTAAATTAAAATGGTCATACCTGGCTCGTGTGATATCGGATTTCTGTGTTCAAACATGCGAATCGAAACTAACAAGGCTAGCTATGATATAAAATTAAAAAATCGAGATTTTGAAACTCAGGTCGAGAGACATGAGGAAATTAGCATATTTCAGGAGGGAGTTGAGAAGAGCCAGTGAGTAAATTAAAATGGTCATACCTGGCTCGTGTGATATCGGATTTCTGTGTTCAAACATGCGAATCGAAGCTAACAAGGCTAGCTATGATATAGAATTAAAAAATCAAGATTTTGAAACTCAGGTCGAGAGACGTGAAGAAATTAGCATATTTGAGGAGGGAGTTGAGAAGAGCGTGTGAGTAAATTAAAATGGTCATACCTGGCTCGTGTGATATCGGATTTCTGTGTTCAAACATGCAAATCGAAGCTAACAAGGCTAGCTATGATATAGAATTAAAAAATCGAGATTTTGAAACTCAGGTCAAGAGACATGAAGAAATTAGCATATTTGAGGAGGGAGTTGAGAAGAGCGTGTGAGTAAATTAAAATGGTCATACCTGGCTCGTGTGATATCGGATTTCAGTGTTCAAACATGCGAATCGAAGCTAACAAGGCTAGCTATGATATAGAATTAAAAAATCGAGATTTTGAAACTCAGGTCGAGAGACATGAAGAAATTAGCATATTTGAGGAGGGAGTTGAGAAGAGCGAGTGAGTAAATTAAAATGGTCATACCTGGCTCGTGTGATATCGGATTTCTGTGTTCAAACATGCGAATCGAAACTAACAAGGCTAGCTATGATATAGAATTAAAAAATCGAGATTTTGAAACTCAGGTCGAGAGACATGAGGAAATTAGCATATTTGAGGAGGGAGTTGAGAAGAGCGTGTGAGTAAATTAAAATGGTCATACCTGGCTCGTGTGATATCGGATTTCTGTGTTCAAACATGCGAATCGAAGCTAACAAGGCTAGCTATGATATAGAATTAAAAAATCAAGATTTTGAAACTCAGGTCGAGAGACGTGAAGAAATTAGCATATTTGAGGAGGGAGTTGAGAAGAGCGTGTGAGTAAATTAAAATGGTCATACCTGGCTCGTGTGATATCGGATTTCTGTGTTCAAACATGCAAATCGAAGCTAACAAGGCTAGCTATGATATAGAATTAAAAAATCGAGATTTTGAAACTCAGGTCGAGAGACATGAAGAAATTAGCATATTTGAGGAGGGAGTTGAGAAGAGCGAGTGAGTAAATTAAAATGGTCATACCTGGCTCGTGTGATATCGGATTTCTGTGTTCAAACATGCGAATCGAAACTAACAAGGCTAGCTATGATATAGAATTAAAAAATCGAGATTTTGAAACTCAGGTCGAGAGACATGAGGAAATTAGCATATTTGAGGAGGGAGTTGAGAAGAGCGTGTGAGTAAATTAAAATGGTCATACCTGGCTCGTGTGATATCGGATTTCTGTGTTCAAACATGCGAATCGAAACTAACAAGGCTAGCTATGATATAGACTTAAAAAATCGTGATTTCGAAACTGACGTCGAAAGACATGAGGAAATTAGCATGCTGGAGGAGGGAGTTGAGAAGAGCGAGTGAGTAAATTAAAATGGTCATACCTGGCTCGTGTGATATCGGATTTCTGTGTTCAAACATGCGAATCGAAACTAACAAGGCTAGCTATGATATAGAATTAAAAAATCGTGATTTTGAAACTCAGGTCGAGAGACATGAGGAAATTAGCATATTTGAGGAGGGAGTTGAGAAGAGCGAGTGAGTAAATTAAAATGGTCATACCTGGCTCGTGTGATATCGGATTTCTGTGTTCAAACATGCGAATCGAAGCTAACAAGGCTAGCTATGATATAGAATTAAAAAATCGAGATTTTGAAACTCAGGTCGAGAGACATGAAGAAATTAGCATATTTGAGGAGGGAGTTGAGAAGAGCGAGTGAGTAAATTAAAATGGTCATACCTGGCTCGTGTGATATCGGATTTCTGTGTTCAAACATGCGAATCGAAACTAACAAGGCTAGCTATGATATAGACTTAAAAAATCGTGATTTCGAAACTGACGTCGAAAGACATGAGGAAATTAGCATGCTGGAGGAGGGAGTTGAGAAGAGCGAGTGAGTAAATTAAAATGGTCATACCTGGCTCGTGTGATATCGGATTTCTGTGTTCAAACATGCAAATCGAAGATAACAAGGCTAGCTATGATATAGAATTAAAAAATCGAGATTTTGAAACTCAGGTCGAGAGACATGAAGAAATTAGCATATTTGAGGAGGGAGTTGAGAAGAGCGTGTGAGTAAATTAAAATGGTCATACCTGGCTCGTGTGATATCGGATTTCTGTGTTCAAACATGCGAATCGAAGCTAACAAGGCTAGCTATGATATAGAATTAAAAAATCGAGATTTTGAAACTCAGGTCGAGAGACATGAAGAAATTAGCATATTTGAGGAGGGAGTTGAGAAGAGCGTGTGAGTAAATTAAAATTGTCATACCTGGCTCGTGTGATATCGGATTTCTGTGTTCAAACATGCGAATCGAAACTAACAAGGCTAGCTATGATATAGACTTAAAAAATCGTGATTTCGAAACTGACGTCGAAAGACATGAGGAAATTAGCATATTTGAGGAGGGAGTTGAGAAGAGCGAGTGAGTAAATTAAAATGGTCATACCTGGCTCGTGTGATATCGGATTTCTGTGTTCAAACATGCGAATCGAAACTAACAAGGCTAGCTATGATATAGAATTAAAAAATCGAGATTTTGAAACTCAGGTCGAGAGACATGAAGAAATTAGCATATTTGAGGAGGGAGTTGAGAAGAGCGTGTGAGTAAATTAAAATTGTCATACCTGGCTCGTGTGATATCGGATTTCTGTGTTCAAACATGCGAATCGAAACTAACAAGGCTAGCTATGATATAGACTTAAAAAATCGTGATTTCGAAACTGACGTCGAAAGACATGAGGAAATTAGCATATTTGAGGAGGGAGTTGAGAAGAGCGAGTGAGTAAATTAAAATGGTCATACCTGGCTCGTGTGATATCGGATTTCTGTGTACAAACATGCGAATCGAAACTAACAAGGCTAGCTATGATATAGAATTAAAAAATCGAGATTTTGAAACTCAGGTCGAGAGACATGAGGAAATTAGCATATTTGAGGAGGGAGTTGAGAAGAGCGTGTGAGTAAATTAAAATGGTCATACCTGGCTCGTGTGATATCGGATTTCTGTGTTCAAACATGCGAATCGAAACTAACAAGGCTAGCTATGATATAGACTTAAAAAATCGTGATTTCGAAACTGACGTCAAAAGACATGAGGAAATTAGCATGCTGGAGGAGGGAGTTGAGAAGAGCGAGTGAGTAAATTAAAATGGTCATACCTGGCTCGTGTGATATCGGATTTCTGTGTTCAAACATGCGAATCGAAACTAACAAGGCTAGCTATGATATAGAATTAAAAAATCGTGATTTTGAAACTCAGGTCGAGAGACATGAGGAAATTAGCATATTTGAGGAGGGAGTTGAGAAGAGCGTGTGAGTAAATTAAAATGGTCATACCTGGCTCGTGTGATATCGGATTTCTCTGTTCAAACATGCAAATCGAAGCTAACAAGGCTAGCTATGATATAGAATTAAAAAATCGAGATTTTGAAACTCAGGTCGAGAGACATGAAGAAATTAGCATATTTGAGGAGGGAGTTGAGAAGAGCGAGTGAGTAAATTAAAATGGTCATACCTGGCTCGTGTGATATCGGATTTCTGTGTTCAAACATGCGAATCGAAACTAACAAGGCTAGCTATGATATAGACTTAAAAAATCGTGATTTCGAAACTGACGTCGAGAGACATGAGGAAATTAGCATATTTGAGGAGGGAGTTGAGAAGAGCGAGTGAGTAAATTAAAATGGTCATACCTGGCTCGTGTGATATCGGATTTCTGTGTTCAAACATGCGAATCGAAACTAACAAGGCTAGCTATGATATAGAATTAAAAAATCGAGATTTTGAAACTCAGGTCGAGAGACATGAGGAAATTAGCATATTTGAGGAGGGAGTTGAGAAGAGCGTGTGAGTAAATTAAAATGGTCATACCTGGCTCGTGTGATATCGGATTTCTGTGTTCAAACATGCGAATCGAAACTAACAAGGCTAGCTATGATATAGACTTAAAAAATCGTGATTTCGAAACTGACGTCAAAAGACATGAGGAAATTAGCATGCTGGAGGAGGGAGTTGAGAAGAGCGAGTGAGTAAATTAAAATGGTCATACCTGGCTCGTGTGATATCGGATTTCTGTGTTCAAACATGCGAATCGAAACTAACAAGGCTAGCTATGATATAGAATTAAAAAATCGTGATATTGAAACTCAGGTCGAGAGACATGAGGAAATTAGCATATTTGAGGAGGGAGTTGAGAAGAGCCGGTGAGTAAATTAAAATGGTCATACCTGGCTCGTGTGATATCGGATTTCTCTGTTCAAACATGCAAATCGAAGCTAACAAGGCTAGCTATGATATAGAATTAAAAAATCGAGATTTTGAAACTCAGGTCAAGAGACATGAAGAATTTAGCATATTTGAGGAGGGAGTTGAGAAGAGCGTGTGTGTAAATTAAAATGGTCATACCTGGCTCGTGTGATATCGGATTTCTGTGTTCAAACATGCGAATCGAAGCTAACAAGGCTAGCTATGATATAGAATTAAAAAATCGAGATTTTGAAACTGACGTCGAGAGACATGAAGAAATTAGCATATTTGAGGAGGGAGTTGAGAAGAGCGTGTGTGTAAATTAAAATGGTCATACCTGGCTCGTGTGATATCGGATTTCTGTGTTCAAACATGCGAATCGAAGCTAACAAGGCTAGCTATGATATAGAATTAAAAAATCAAGATTTTGAAACTCAGGTCGAGAGACGTGAAGAAATTAGCATATTTGAGGAGGGAGTTGAGAAGAGCGTGTGAGTAAATTAAAATGGTCATACCTAGCTCGTGTGATATCGGATTTCTGTGTTCAAACATGCGAATCGAAACTAACAAGGCTAGCTATGATATAGACTTAAAAAATCGTGATTTTGAAACTCAGGTCGAGAGACATGAGGAAATTAGCATATTTGAGGAGGGAGTTGAGAAGAGCCGGTGAGTAAATTAAAATGGTCATACCTGGCTCGTGTGATATCGGATTTCTCTGTTCAAACATGCAAATCGAAGCTAACAAGGCTAGGTATGATATAGAATTAAAAAATCGAGATTTTGAAACTCAGGTCGAGAGACATGAGGAAATTAGCATATTTGAGGAGGGAGTTGAGAAGAGCCGGTGAGTAAATTAAAATGGTCATACCTGGCTCGTGTGATATCGGATTTCTCTGTTCAAACATGCAAATCGAAGCTAACAAGGCTAGCTATGATATAGAATTAAAAAATCGAGATTTTGAAACTCAGGTCGAGAGACATGAAGAATTTAGCATATTTGAGGAGGGAGTTGAGAAGAGCGTGTGTGTAAATTAAAATGGTCATACCTGGCTCGTGTGATATCGGATTTCTGTGTTCAAACATGCGAATCGAAGCTAACAAGGCTAGCTATGATATAGAATTAAAAAATCGAGATTTTGAAACTCAGGTCGAGAGACATGAAGAAATTAGCATATTTGAGGAGGGAGTTGAGAAGAGCGTGTGAGTAAATTAAAATGGTCATACCTGGCTCGTGTGATATCGGATTTTTGTGTTCAAACATGCGAATCGAAACTAACAAGGCTAGCTATGATATAGACTTAAAAAATCGTGATTTCGAAACTGACGTCGAAAGACATGAGGAAATTAGCATGCTGGAGGAGGGAGTTGAGAAGAGCGAGTGAGTAAATTAAAATGGTCATACCTGGCTCGTGTGATATCGGATTTCTGTGTTCAAACATGCGAATCGAAACTAACAAGGCTAGCTATGATATAGAATTAAAAAATCGTGATATTGAAACTCAGGTCGAGAGACATGAGGAAATTAGCATATTTGAGGAGGGAGTTGAGAAGAGCCGGTGAGTAAATTAAAATGGTCATACCTGGCTCGTGTGATATCGGATTTCTCTGTTCAAACATGCAAATCGAAGCTAACAAGGCTAGCTATGATATAGAATTAAAAAATCGAGATTTTGAAACTCAGGTCGAGAGACATGAAGAATTTAGCATATTTGAGGAGGGAGTTGAGAAGAGCGTGTGTGTAAATTAAAATGGTCATACCTGGCTCGTGTGATATCGGATTTCTGTGTTCAAACATGCGAATCGAAGCTAACAAGGCTAGCTATGATATAGAATTAAAAAATCGAGATTTTGAAACTGACGTCGAGAGACATGAAGAAATTAGCATATTTGAGGAGGGAGTTGAGAAGAGCGTGTGTGTAAATTAAAATGGTCATACCTGGCTCGTGTGATATCGGATTTCTGTGTTCAAACATGCGAATCGAAGCTAACAAGGCTAGCTATGATATAGAATTAAAAAATCGAGATTTTGAAACTCAGGTCGAGAGACATGAAGAAATTAGCATATTTGAGGAGGGAGTTGAGAAGAGCGTGTGAGTAAATTAAAATGGTCATACCTGGCTCGTGTGATATCGGATTTTTGTGTTCAAACATGCGAATCGAAACTAACAAGGCTAGCTATGATATAGACTTAAAAAATCGTGATTTCGAAACTGACGTCGAAAGACATGAGGAAATTAGCATGCTGGAGGAGGGAGTTGAGAAGAGCGAGTGAGTAAATTAAAATGGTCATACCTGGCTCGTGTGATATCGGATTTCTGTGTTCAAACATGCGAATCGAAGCTAACAAGGCTAGCTATGATATAGAATTAAAAAATCGAGATTTTGAAACTCAGGTGAGAGACATGAGGAAATTAGCATATTTGAGGAGGGAGTTGAGAAGAGCCAGTGAGTAAATTAAAATGGTCATACCTGGCTCGTGTGATATCGGATTTCTGTGTTCAAACATGCAAATCGAAGCTAACAAGGCTAGCTATGATATAGAATTAAAAAATCAAGATTTTGAAACTCAGGTCGAGAGACATGAAGAAATTAGCATATTTGAGGAGGGAGTTGAGAAGAGCGAGTGAGTAAATTAAAATGGTCATACCTGGCTCGTGTGATATCGGATTTCTGTGTTCAAACATGCGAATCGAAACTAACAAGGCTAGCTATGATATAGAATTAAAAAATCGAGATTTTGAAACTCAGGTCGAGAGACATGAAGAAATTAGCATCTTTGAGGAGGGAGTTGAGAAGAGTCAGTGAGTAAATTAAAATGGTCATACCTGGCTCGTGTGATATCGGATTTCTGTGTTCAAACATGCAAATCGAAGCTAACAAGGCTAGCTATGATATAGAATTAAAAAATCGAGATTTTGAAACTCAGGTCAAGAGACATGAAGAAATTAGCATATTTGAGGAGGGAGTTGAGAAGAGCGTGTGAGTAAATTAAAATGGTCATACCTAGCTCGTGTGATATCGGATTTCAGTGTTCAAACATGCGAATCGAAGCTAACAAGGCTAGCTATGATATAGAATTAAAAAATCGAGATTTTGAAACTCAGGTCGAGAGACATGAAGAAATTAGCATATTTGAGGAGGGAGTTGAGAAGAGCGAGTGAGTAAATTAAAATGGTCATACCTGGCTCGTGTGATATCGGATTTCTGTGTTCAAACATGCGAATCGAAACTAACAAGGCTAGCTATGATATAGAATTAAAAAATCGAGATTTTGAAACTCAGGTCGAGAGACATGAGGAAATTAGCATATTTCAGGAGGGAGTTGAGAAGAGCCAGTGAGTAAATTAAAATGGTCATACCTGGCTCGTGTGATATCGGATTTCTGTGTTCAAACATGCGAATCGAAGCTAACAAGGCTAGCTATGATATAGAATTAAAAAATCAAGATTTTGAAACTCAGGTCGAGAGACGTGAAGAAATTAGCATATTTGAGGAGGGAGTTGAGAAGAGCGTGTGAGTAAATTAAAATGGTCATACCTAGCTCGTGTGATATCGGATTTCTGTGTTCAAACATGCGAATCGAAACTAACAAGGCTAGCTATGATATAGACTTAAAAAATCGTGATTTTGAAACTCAGGTCGAGAGACATGAGGAAATTAGCATATTTGAGGAGGGAGTTGAGAAGAGCCGGTGAGTAAATTAAAATGGTCATACCTGGCTCGTGTGATATCGGATTTCTCTGTTCAAACATGCAAATCGAAGCTAACAAGGCTAGGTATGATATAGAATTAAAAAATCGAGATTTTGAAACTCAGGTCGAGAGACATGAGGAAATTAGCATATTTGAGGAGGGAGTTGAGAAGAGCCGGTGAGTAAATTAAAATGGTCATACCTGGCTCGTGTGATATCGGATTTCTCTGTTCAAACATGCAAATCGAAGCTAACAAGGCTAGCTATGATATAGAATTAAAAAATCGAGATTTTGAAACTCAGGTCGAGAGACATGAAGAATTTAGCATATTTGAGGAGGGAGTTGAGAAGAGCGTGTGTGTAAATTAAAATGGTCATACCTGGCTCGTGTGATATCGGATTTCTGTGTTCAAACATGCGAATCGAAGCTAACAAGGCTAGCTATGATATAGAATTAAAAAATCGAGATTTTGAAACTCAGGTCGAGAGACATGAAGAAATTAGCATATTTGAGGAGGGAGTTGAGAAGAGCGTGTGAGTAAATTAAAATGGTCATACCTGGCTCGTGTGATATCGGATTTTTGTGTTCAAACATGCGAATCGAAACTAACAAGGCTAGCTATGATATAGACTTAAAAAATCGTGATTTCGAAACTGACGTCGAAAGACATGAGGAAATTAGCATGCTGGAGGAGGGAGTTGAGAAGAGCGAGTGAGTAAATTAAAATGGTCATACCTGGCTCGTGTGATATCGGATTTCTGTGTTCAAACATGCGAATCGAAACTAACAAGGCTAGCTATGATATAGAATTAAAAAATCGTGATATTGAAACTCAGGTCGAGAGACATGAGGAAATTAGCATATTTGAGGAGGGAGTTGAGAAGAGCCGGTGAGTAAATTAAAATGGTCATACCTGGCTCGTGTGATATCGGATTTCTCTGTTCAAACATGCAAATCGAAGCTAACAAGGCTAGCTATGATATAGAATTAAAAAATCGAGATTTTGAAACTCAGGTCGAGAGACATGAAGAATTTAGCATATTTGAGGAGGGAGTTGAGAAGAGCGTGTGTGTAAATTAAAATGGTCATACCTGGCTCGTGTGATATCGGATTTCTGTGTTCAAACATGCGAATCGAAGCTAACAAGGCTAGCTATGATATAGAATTAAAAAATCGAGATTTTGAAACTGACGTCGAGAGACATGAAGAAATTAGCATATTTGAGGAGGGAGTTGAGAAGAGCGTGTGTGTAAATTAAAATGGTCATACCTGGCTCGTGTGATATCGGATTTCTGTGTTCAAACATGCGAATCGAAGCTAACAAGGCTAGCTATGATATAGAATTAAAAAATCGAGATTTTGAAACTCAGGTCGAGAGACATGAAGAAATTAGGATATTTGAGGAGGGAGTTGAGAAGAGCGTGTGAGTAAATTAAAATGGTCATACCTGGCTCGTGTGATATCGGATTTTTGTGTTCAAACATGCGAATCGAAACTAACAAGGCTAGCTATGATATAGACTTAAAAAATCGTGATTTCGAAACTGACGTCGAAAGACATGAGGAAATTAGCATGCTGGAGGAGGGAGTTGAGAAGAGCGAGTGAGTAAATTAAAATGGTCATACCTGGCTCGTGTGATATCGGATTTCTGTGTTCAAACATGCGAATCGAAGCTAACAAGGCTAGCTATGATATAGAATTAAAAAATCGAGATTTTGAAACTCAGGTGAGAGACATGAGGAAATTAGCATATTTGAGGAGGGAGTTGAGAAGAGCCAGTGAGTAAATTAAAATGGTCATACCTGGCTCGTGTGATATCGGATTTCTGTGTTCAAACATGCAAATCGAAGCTAACAAGGCTAGCTATGATATAGAATTAAAAAATCAAGATTTTGAAACTCAGGTCGAGAGACATGAAGAAATTAGCATATTTGAGGAGGGAGTTGAGAAGAGCGAGTGAGTAAATTAAAATGGTCATACCTGGCTCGTGTGATATCGGATTTCTGTGTTCAAACATGCGAATCGAAACTAACAAGGCTAGCTATGATATAGAATTAAAAAATCGAGATTTTGAAACTCAGGTCGAGAGACATGAAGAAATTAGCATCTTTGAGGAGGGAGTTGAGAAGAGTCAGTGAGTAAATTAAAATGGTCATACCTGGCTCGTGTGATATCGGATTTCTGTGTTCAAACATGCAAATCGAAGCTAACAAGGCTAGCTATGATATAGAATTAAAAAATCGAGATTTTGAAACTCAGGTCAAGAGACATGAAGAAATTAGCATATTTGAGGAGGGAGTTGAGAAGAGCGTGTGAGTAAATTAAAATGGTCATACCTGGCTCGTGTGATATCGGATTTCAGTGTTCAAACATGCGAATCGAAGCTAACAAGGCTAGCTATGATATAGAATTAAAAAATCGAGATTTTGAAACTCAGGTCGAGAGACATGAAGAAATTAGCATATTTGAGGAGGGAGTTGAGAAGAGCGAGTGAGTAAATTAAAATGGTCATACCTGGCTCGTGTGATATCGGATTTCTGTGTTCAAACATGCGAATCGAAACTAACAAGGCTAGCTATGATATAGAATTAAAAAATCGAGATTTTGAAACTCAGGTCGAGAGACATGAGGAAATTAGCATATTTCAGGAGGGAGTTGAGAAGAGCCAGTGAGTAAATTAAAATGGTCATACCTGGCTCGTGTGATATCGGATTTCTGTGTTCAAACATGCGAATCGAAGCTAACAAGGCTAGCTATGATATAGAATTAAAAAATCAAGATTTTGAAACTCAGGTCGAGAGACGTGAAGAAATTAGCATATTTGAGGAGGGAGTTGAGAAGAGCGTGTGAGTAAATTAAAATGGTCATACCTAGCTCGTGTGATATCGGATTTCTGTGTTCAAACATGCGAATCGAAACTAACAAGGCTAGCTATGATATAGACTTAAAAAATCGTGATTTTGAAACTCAGGTCGAGAGACATGAGGAAATTAGCATATTTGAGGAGGGAGTTGAGAAGAGCCGGTGAGTAAATTAAAATGGTCATACCTGGCTCGTGTGATATCGGATTTCTCTGTTCAAACATGCAAATCGAAGCTAACAAGGCTAGGTATGATATAGAATTAAAAAATCGAGATTTTGAAACTCAGGTCGAGAGACATGAGGAAATTAGCATATTTGAGGAGGGAGTTGAGAAGAGCCGGTGAGTAAATTAAAATGGTCATACCTGGCTCGTGTGATATCGGATTTCTCTGTTCAAACATGCAAATCGAAGCTAACAAGGCTAGCTATGATATAGAATTAAAAAATCGAGATTTTGAAACTCAGGTCGAGAGACATGAAGAATTTAGCATATTTGAGGAGGGAGTTGAGAAGAGCGTGTGTGTAAATTAAAATGGTCATACCTGGCTCGTGTGATATCGGATTTCTGTGTTCAAACATGCGAATCGAAGCTAACAAGGCTAGCTATGATATAGAATTAAAAAATCGAGATTTTGAAACTCAGGTCGAGAGACATGAAGAAATTAGCATATTTGAGGAGGGAGTTGAGAAGAGCGTGTGAGTAAATTAAAATGGTCATACCTGGCTCGTGTGATATCGGATTTCTGTGTTCAAACATGCGAATCGAAACTAACAAGGCTAGCTATGATATAGACTTAAAAAATCGTGATTTCGAAACTGACGTCGAAAGACATGAGGAAATTAGCATGCTGGAGGAGGGAGTTGAGAAGAGCGAGTGAGTAAATTAAAATGGTCATACCTGGCTCGTGTGATATCGGATTTCTGTGTTCAAACATGCGAATCGAAGCTAACAAGGCTAGCTATGATATAGAATTAAAAAATCGAGATTTTGAAACTCAGGTGAGAGACATGAGGAAATTAGCATATTTGAGGAGGGAGTTGAGAAGAGCCAGTGAGTAAATTAAAATGGTCATACCTGGCTCGTGTGATATCGGATTTCTGTGTTCAAACATGCAAATCGAAGCTAACAAGGCTAGCTATGATATAGAATTAAAAAATCGAGATTTTGAAACTCAGGTCGAGAGACATGAAGAAATTAGCATATTTGAGGAGGGAGTTGAGAAGAGCGAGTGAGTAAATTAAAATGGTCATACCTGGCTCGTGTGATATCGGATTTCTGTGTTCAAACATGCGAATCGAAACTAACAAGGCTAGCTATGATATAGAATTAAAAAATCGAGATTTTGAAACTCAGGTCGAGAGACATGAAGAAATTAGCATCTTTGAGGAGGGAGTTGAGAAGAGTCAGTGAGTAAATTAAAATGGTCATACCTGGCTCGTGTGATAACGGATTTCTGTGTTCAAACATGCAAATCGAAGCTAACAAGGCTAGCTATGATATAGAATTAAAAAATCGAGATTTTGAAACTCAGGTCAAGAGACATGAAGAAATTAGCATATTTGAGGAGGGAGTTGAGAAGAGCGTGTGAGTAAATTAAAATGGTCATACCTGGCTCGTGTGATATCGGATTTCAGTGTTCAAACATGCGAATCGAAGCTAACAAGGCTAGCTATGATATAGAATTAAAAAATCGAGATTTTGAAACTCAGGTCGAGAGACATGAAGAAATTAGCATATTTGAGGAGGGAGTTGAGAAGAGCGATTGAGTAAATTAAAATGGTCATACCTGGCTCGTGTGATATCGGATTTCTGTGTTCAAACATGCGAATCGAAACTAACAAGGCTAGCTATGATATAGAATTAAAAAATCGAGATTTTGAAACTCAGGTCGAGAGACATGAGGAAATTAGCATATTTCAGGAGGGAGTTGAGAAGAGCCAGTGAGTAAATTAAAATGGTCATACCTGGCTCGTGTGATATCGGATTTCTGTGTTCAAACATGCGAATCGAAGCTAACAAGGCTAGCTATGATATAGAATTAAAAAATCCAGATTTTGAAACTCAGGTCGAGAGACGTGAAGAAATTAGCATATTTGAGGAGGGAGTTGAGAAGAGCGTGTGAGTAAATTAAAATGGTCATACCTGGCTCGTGTGATATCGGATTTCTGTGTTCAAACATGCAAATCGAAGCTAACAAGGCTAGCTATGATATAGAATTAAAAAATCGAGATTTTGAAACTCAGGTCAAGAGACATGAAGAAATTAGCATATTTGAGGAGGGAGTTGAGAAGAGCGTGTGAGTAAATTAAAATGGTCATACCTGGCTCGTGTGATATCGGATTTCAGTGTTCAAACATGCGAATCGAAGCTAACAAGGCTAGCTATGATATAGAATTAAAAAATCGAGATTTTGAAACTCAGGTCGAGAGACATGAAGAAATTAGCATATTTGAGGAGGGAGTTGAGAAGAGCGTGTGAGTAAATTAAAATGGTCATACCTGGCTCGTGTGATATCGGATTTCTGTGTTCAAACATGCGAATCGAAACTAACAAGGCTAGCTATGATATAGAATTAAAAAATCGAGATTTTGAAACTCAGGTCGAGAGACATGAAGAAATTAGCATATTTGAGGAGGGAGTTGAGAAGAGCGTGTGAGTAAATTAAAATGGTCATACCTGGCTCGTGTGATATCGGATTTCTGTGTTCAAACATGCGAATCGAAACTAACAAGGCTAGCTATGATATAGAATTAAAAAATCGAGATTTTGAAACTCAGGTCGAGAGACATGAGGAAATTAGCATATTTCAGGAGGGAGTTGAGAAGAGCCAGTGAGTAAATTAAAATGGTCATACCTGGCTCGTGTGATATCGGATTTCTGTGTTCAAACATGCGAATCGAAGCTAACAAGGCTAGCTATGATATAGAATTCAAAAATCAAGATTTTGAAACTCAGGTCGAGAGACGTGAAGAAATTAGCATATTTGAGGAGGGAGTTGAGAAGAGCGTGTGAGTAAATTAAAATGGTCATACCTGGCTCGTGTGATATCGGATTTCTGTGTTCAAACATGCAAATCGAAGCTAACAAGGCTAGCTATGATATAGAATTAAAAAATCGAGATTTTGAAACTCAGGTCGAGAGACATGAAGAAATTAGCATATTTGAGGAGGGAGTTGAGAAGAGCGAGTGAGTAAATTAAAATGGTCATACCTGGCTCGTGTGATATCGGATTTCTGTGTTCAAACATGCGAATCGAAACTAACAAGGCTAGCTATGATATAGAATTAAAAAATCGAGATTTTGAAACTCAGGTCGAGAGACATGAGGAAATTAGCATATTTGAGGAGGGAGTTGAGAAGAGCGTGTGTGTAAATTAAAATGGTCATACCTGACTCGTGTGATCTCGGATTTCTGTGTTCAAACATGCGAATCGAAACTAACAAGGCTAGCTATGATATAGACTTAAAAAATCGTGATTTCGAAACTGACGTCGAAAGACATGAGGAAATTAGCATGCTGGAGGAGGGAGTTGAGAAGAGCGAGTGAGTAAATTAAAATGGTCATACCTGGCTCGTGTGATATCGGATTTCTGTGTTCAAACATGCGAATCGAAACTAACAAGGCTAGCTATGATATAGAATTAAAAAATCGTGATTTTGAAACTCAGGTCGAGAGACATGAGGAAATTAGCATATTTGAGGAGGGAGTTGAGAAGAGCGAGTGAGTAAATTAAAATGGTCATACCTGGCTCGTGTGATATCGGATTTCTGTGTTCAAACATGCGAATCGAAGCTAACAAGGCTAGCTATGATATAGAATTAAAAAATCGAGATTTTGAAACTCAGGTCGAGAGACATGAAGAAATTAGCATATTTGAGGAGGGAGTTGAGAAGAGCGTGTGAGTAAATTAAAATGGTCATACCTGGCTCGTGTGATATCGGATTTCTGTGTTCAAACATTCGAATCGAAACTAACAAGGCTAGCTATGATATAGACTTAAAAAATCGTGATTTCGAAACTGACGTCGAAAGACATGAGGAAATTAGCATGCTGGAGGAGGGAGTTGAGAAGAGCGACTGAGTAAATTAAAATGGTCATACCTGGCTCGTGTGATATCGGATTTCTGTGTTCAAACATGCGAATCGAAACTAACAAGGCTAGCTATGATATAGAATTAAAAAATCGTGATTTTGAAACTCAGGTCGAGAGACATGAGGAAATTAGCATATTTGAGGAGGGAGTTGAGAAGAGCGAGTGAGTAAATTAAAATGGTCATACCTGGCTCGTGTGATATCGGATTTCTGTGTTCAAACCTGCGAATCGAAACTAACAAGGCTAGCTATGATATAGAATTAAAAAATCAAGATTTTGAAACTAACGTCGAAAGACATGAGGAAATTAGCATATTGGAGGAGGGAGTTGAGAAGAGCGAGTGAGTAAATTAAAATGGTCATACCTGGCTCGTGTGATATCGGATTTCTGTGTTCAAACATGCGAATCGAAACTAAGAACGCTAGCTATGATATAGAATTAAAAAATCAAGATTTTGAAACTAACGTCGAAAGACATGAGGAAATTAGCATGTTGGAAGAGGGAGTTGAGAAGAGCGAGTGAGTAAATTAAAATGGTCATACCTGGCTCGTGTGATATCGGATTTCTGTGTTCAAACATGCGAATCGAAGCTAACAAGGCTAGCTATGATATAGAATTAAAAAATCGAGATTTTGAAACTCAAGTCGAGAGACATGAAGAAATTAGCATATTTGAGGAGGGAGTTGAGAAGAGCGAGTGAGTAAATTAAAATGGTCATACCTGGCTCGTGTGATATCGGATTTCTGTGTTCAAACTTGCGAATCGAAACTAACAAGGCTAGCTATGATATAGAATTAAAAAATCGAGATTTTGAAACTCAGGTCGAGAGACATGAGGAAATTAGCATATTTGTGTAAATTAAAATGGTCATACCTGGCTCGTGTGATATCGGATTTCTGTGTTCAAACATGCGAATCGAAGCTAACAAGGCTAGCTATGATATAGAATTAAAAAATCGAGATTTTGAAACTCAGGTCGAGAGACATGAAGAAATTAGCATATTTGAGGAGGGAGTTGAGAAGAGCGAGTGAGTAAATTAAAATGGTCATACCTGGCTCGTGTGATATCGGATTTCTGTGTTCAAACATGCGAATCGAAACTAACAAGGCTAGCTATGATATAGAATTAAAAAATCGAGATTTTGAAACTCAGGTCGAGAGACATGAGGAAATTAGCATATTTCAGGAGGGAGTTGAGAAGAGCCAGTGAGTAAATTAAAATGGTCATACCTGGCTCGTGTGATATCGGATTTCTGTGTTCAAACATGCGAATCGAAGCTAACAAGGCTAGCTATGATATAGAATTAAAAAATCAAGATTTTGAAACTCAGGTCGAGAGACGTGAAGAAATTAGCATATTTGAGGAGGGAGTTGAGAAGAGCGTGTGAGTAAATTAAAATGGTCATACCTAGCTCGTGTGATATCGGATTTCTGTGTTCAAACATGCGAATCGAAACTAACAAGGCTAGCTATGATATAGACTTAAAAAATCGTGATTTTGAAACTCAGGTCGAGAGACATGAGGAAATTAGCATATTTGAGGAGGGAGTTGAGAAGAGCCGGTGAGTAAATTAAAATGGTCATACCTGGCTCGTGTGATATCGGATTTCTCTGTTCAAACATGCAAATCGAAGCTAACAAGGCTAGGTATGATATAGAATTAAAAAATCGAGATTTTGAAACTCAGGTCGAGAGACATGAGGAAATTAGCATATTTGAGGAGGGAGTTGAGAAGAGCCGGTGAGTAAATTAAAATGGTCATACCTGGCTCGTGTGATATCGGATTTCTCTGTTCAAACATGCAAATCGAAGCTAACAAGGCTAGCTATGATATAGAATTAAAAAATCGAGATTTTGAAACTCAGGTCGAGAGACATGAAGAATTTAGCATATTTGAGGAGGGAGTTGAGAAGAGCGTGTGTGTAAATTAAAATGGTCATACCTGGCTCGTGTGATATCGGATTTCTGTGTTCAAACATGCGAATCGAAGCTAACAAGGCTAGCTATGATATAGAATTAAAAAATCGAGATTTTGAAACTCAGGTCGAGAGACATGAAGAAATTAGCATATTTGAGGAGGGAGTTGAGAAGAGCGTGTGAGTAAATTAAAATGGTCATACCTGGCTCGTGTGATATCGGATTTTTGTGTTCAAACATGCGAATCGAAACTAACAAGGCTAGCTATGATATAGACTTAAAAAATCGTGATTTCGAAACTGACGTCGAAAGACATGAGGAAATTAGCATGCTGGAGGAGGGAGTTGAGAAGAGCGAGTGAGTAAATTAAAATGGTCATACCTGGCTCGTGTGATATCGGATTTCTGTGTTCAAACATGCGAATCGAAGCTAACAAGGCTAGCTATGATATAGAATTAAAAAATCGAGATTTTGAAACTCAGGTGAGAGACATGAGGAAATTAGCATATTTGAGGAGGGAGTTGAGAAGAGCCAGTGAGTAAATTAAAATGGTCATACCTGGCTCGTGTGATATCGGATTTCTGTGTTCAAACATGCAAATCGAAGCTAACAAGGCTAGCTATGATATAGAATTAAAAAATCGAGATTTTGAAACTCAGGTCGAGAGACATGAAGAAATTAGCATATTTGAGGAGGGAGTTGAGAAGAGCGAGTGAGTAAATTAAAATGGTCATACCTGGCTCGTGTGATATCGGATTTCTGTGTTCAAACATGCGAATCGAAACTAACAAGGCTAGCTATGATATAGAATTAAAAAATCGAGATTTTGAAACTCAGGTCGAGAGACATGAAGAAATTAGCATCTTTGAGGAGGGAGTTGAGAAGAGTCAGTGAGTAAATTAAAATGGTCATACCTGGCTCGTGTGATAACGGATTTCTGTGTTCAAACATGCAAATCGAAGCTAACAAGGCTAGCTATGATATAGAATTAAAAAATCGAGATTTTGAAACTCAGGTCAAGAGACATGAAGAAATTAGCATATTTGAGGAGGGAGTTGAGAAGAGCGTGTGAGTAAATTAAAATGGTCATACCTGGCTCGTGTGATATCGGATTTCAGTGTTCAAACATGCGAATCGAAGCTAACAAGGCTAGCTATGATATAGAATTAAAAAATCGAGATTTTGAAACTCAGGTCGAGAGACATGAAGAAATTAGCATATTTGAGGAGGGAGTTGAGAAGAGCGTGTGAGTAAATTAAAATGGTCATACCTGGCTCGTGTGATATCGGATTTCTGTGTTCAAACATGCGAATCGAAACTAACAAGGCTAGCTATGATATAGACTTAAAAAATGACGTCGAAAGACATGAGGAAATTAGCATGCTGGAGGAGGGAGTTGAGAAGAGCGTGTGAGTAAATTAAAATGGTCATACCTGGCTCGTGTGATATCGGATTTCTGTGTTCAAACATGCGAATCGAAACTAACAAGGCTAGCTATGATATAGAATTAAAAAATCGAGATTTTGAAACTCAGGTCGAGAGACATGAAGAAATTAGCATATTTGAGGAGGGAGTTGAGAAGAGCGTGTGAGTAAATTAAAATGGTCATACCTGGCTCGTGTGATATCGGATTTCTGTGTTCAAACATTCGAATCGAAACTAACAAGGCTAGCTATGATATAGACTTAAAAAATCGTGATTTCGAAACTGACGTCGAAAGACATGAGGAAATTAGCATGCTGGAGGAGGGAGTTGAGAAGAGCGACTGAGTAAATTAAAATGGTCATACCTGGCTCGTGTGATATCGGATTTCTGTGTTCAAACATGCGAATCGAAACTAACAAGGCTAGCTATGATATAGAATTAAAAAATCGTGATTTTGAAACTCAGGTCGAGAGACATGAGGAAATTAGCATATTTGAGGAGGGAGTTGAGAAGAGCGAGTGAGTAAATTAAAATGGTCATACCTGGCTCGTGTGATATCGGATTTCTGTGTTCAAACATGCGAATCGAAGCTAACAAGGCTAGCTATGATATAGAATTAAAAAATGGAGATTTTGAAACTCAGGTCGAGAGACATGAAGAAATTAGCATATTTGAGGAGGGAGTTGAGAAGAGCGAGTGAGTAAATTAAAATGGTCATACCTGGCTCGTGTGATATCGGATTTCTGTGTTCAAACATGCGAATCGAAACTAACAAGGCTAGCTATGATATAGAATTAAAAAATCGAGATTTTGAAACTCAGGTCGAGAGACATGAAGAAATTAGCATATTTGAGGAGGGAGTTGAGAAGAGCGAGTGAGTAAATTAAAATGGTCATACCTGGCTCGTGTGATATCGGATTTCTGTGTTCAAACATGCGAATCGAAACTAACAAGGCTAGCTATGATATAGAATTAAAAAATCGAGATTTTGAAACTGACGTCGAAAGACATGAGGAAATTAGCATGCTGGAGGAGGGAGTTGAGAAGAGCGAGTGAGTAAATTAAAATGGTCATACCTGGCTCGTGTGATATCGGATTTCTGTGTTCAAACATGCGAATCGAAGCTAACAAGGCTAGCTATGATATAGAATTAAAAAATCAAGATTTTGAAACTCAGGTCGAGAGACGTGAAGAAATTAGCATATTTGAGGAGGGAGGTGAGAAGAGCGTGTGAGTAAATTAAAATGGTCATACCTGGCTCGTGTGATATCGGATTTCTGTGTTCAAACATGCAAATCGAAGCTAACAAGGCTAGCTATGATATAGAATTAAAAAATCGAGATTTTGAAACTCAGGTCGAGAGACATGAAGAAATTAGCATATTTGAGGAGGGAGTTGAGAAGAGCGTGTGAGTAAATTAAAATGGTCATACCTGGCTCGTGTGATATCGGATTTCTGTGTTCAAACATGC